>NW_019393084.1:17965-132920 GCF_000648675.2 Cimex lectularius
TATATATAAATATATATAAAATTATTGGTTCTAGCACTCAGACATCGTATGTCCTCCATTCTTTATTACCACCAGACCGCATCTCACGATCTCCAAATAATCAACAACTAACGGTCACTAATCACCACACATTCTTTATTACCATAACCTGGAATCCTATTTAACTGGGGCATCTGCATTAGCGTGACGTGCGGGACTGAATATTCAGATGATAGACTCATATAATCCGACGGCGTACGCAAGGCATCTGTCTTGGTCCCACCCTGTACACAATTTGTACTACCCACTTACTTTACATTATCACCTTGCGGATTCAACGTTTATTGATGAACGTGCAACGTTTATCATCCAGGAACACTAGCGCAAAAAGTGAAATATATGGCTGAATGAGAGACAATTTACCGGTTTGCATTTACATTGAAAAAACAATCTTGGTTTAGAATGATCACAAACAACAAACATACTACAAGACTCATGACACATCAACTTAACAAAAGACATGGACAATACGAAGAGAGACCAAATGCAACTGAGTCTATCCAAGTCTACGAGTAATCTAGACGTAAGGAGTAGAACTGTAAGGTTTCGCCTAACTATTCACCAGCAAATCGTTCAACCCATCATTCAACGATCCCGAAAGATTTCAGATTTCTTGCTTATTTTCTTTTGTAAGAACCAATGAGTATTGGTTGCGTTGTTTGGGTGTATTCCTGTACGAAGCCGAAGCTTTTGTATGGTATGGTGCATGTATTGTCTTTAAACTTAAACTCTTTCTACATACCCTTATTACCTTATAATTGATTCCTATTCAACTGACCCCTTCTTCAGAGTGAGTTACGCCAACGAATTCTCAGATATCAGATCAGTAACAACGGAAGCATAAGGGAACATTTTTGGTTTACCATTTAAACTGCTGAATTATTAATCATTACTACCTATGCGGATGATACCGAATCCTGTTCAATATTAAAAAAATGTAATAAATATTTGTTTTAAATTTTAGAATCGCAACTTTTTCGTTCAATGTAGTTTTTTGTTGTTAACTATATTTTGTTTTCGACATTTTAAATTCGCAACCTAATGTAACTGTAATAAAAACTTAATGAAAGCTTCCAGTTCATTTAATTTTTCCGTCCATTAAAACAGCCATGCCTTTTTTCAAATTACACATTGCAGTCGGAAACTAGGTGTAATTTACCTTTTTATTTTCATAAAATCTCTTAGTACTAGAAATTAACAGTATATCGTTCAGCACTACAATTAATTTCTTGTATTATCGTACAGAATCTACATTTAATCTTCCGACAGTAATCTTCTAAGAAATAAAACGTTACATTGCTTTTATGGCAAAAACAACTGTGCGTTTTCTCTCAAGTTGTTCGGAAATATTTTTTTTCTCATTGCCAGATCCAGGTTTTAACAACAAAATGGAGCTAATAATAATCCTTTATTCAATCTACAGAAAAGAGATTATTTTTAAATTATGTATAAATTGTCTGAACAGATATAATTGTTTTATTTTCAGATGTAAAGATTTGAAAGTCAACGTGGGTTTTAGTATTGGAATGGAAATTTCAACTTTTATATTTAAATGTAAATAAAAAATATCGGTACAGTATTATATTAAAAATAATATATGCGTTTTACTTGTTGAGATGTCAGTTAGTGATAACTTTTCCTCGATAAATATAGGTGGTAATTAAAAAAAATTCATATGCAAGACAGCTTAACAATTTATTCTCCCTTTCCTGGATTAGGTCGACCCAAATCCGGAAAATGGCGCTTCCGGCCGAGGTTTATTAGAGATTTCCCTAAGGCGTTTTCTGCTAGTCAAACAGAATTAGTTGGTCTGAATTTGTCGCCGATTTGTTTTTGTGCCATCTTTAATTGCGGAATTGACTACCTGCTTAAATTTGGCAAGCCTGTTTGGGACCAGTACACGATTTGCTGACAGGCTAAATCACAGTTCATTCACTTGATACAAAGATAAAGTAAGGCTAACACAGATAAAACTGATTATCTACACGTTTAAAGATTATTTTTCAAAAATCAAAATGAATAAACTATACAAGTGATTATAATCTATGCTTTCTTAAATAAGACTATTGATATTTTTGTAATGTAAAGTTTAATAATTGTAAACCGAACATATAAAATTTATACAAATTTACTTTGATTGTAACATGAACGTGAAAGAAATGTGGATTTGAGATATTAATGGCCAAGGCTAGTGGGTATCAATCCACATTTTACTGTTATTGGTACAGTTTTCTATCTTTTACCATCTCAATTTTTTGGTTTAACATTTTCAAGTAATAATTAACTTATTGTTTGATGCAATCTTTCAAACAACGAGAGCTGGCCCAAGAAGGCAGAAATACAGGAACAAGAATGCCCTAGTATTTTTGTAATTGTACCTTTTTTAACGGTAAATTTCTTCTTTTTCAATTAATAGACAGTTTCTATTTAAAAAAAATTATGTTTATTTTTTGTTTGAACAATATTATTTCTAATATTATCTGAAAAATACCATCACCATATATTATTAAATTGAATAACCATTACCCTCACCACCTGTAGGACATCATACAGGAAACTATTGTTAAACAACCTGCTTTAAATTGAACAGGCAAATGTTCACACCAAAATATGTGAGTGGTTGGTTATATAGTTCTACCTATGTTTTGAAGGAATTCATTAAACATTTTCAATGAGGTATATTCCACTGATTTCTTTAAATATGAGAACACAGCAATATAATTATATACATTTCTGCTCTTTATTGGTTAAAAATACATTAATTTTAGTATAAAAACCCTCTCCTAGTTTTAAAATGCGAACTTATTGCAATTGAATCAAAGTTACTATAAACGAAGTCATTGTCCAGGACAAGCTGTTTAAAAAATATGTACCTTACCTATAAGTCATTATACAATTAATTTTTTGTTATAATTGGAATGCTGTATCTGCCAGTCGGTCCAGTTTCTTCTGCTATCACAGTAGAAACGTGTATCATCAGAAAACATAACAGCATTTCAATTGGTGTTCTCTTCTAGGCACCCGCTGCACCTAAGGCAGACGATGCCTTTCCTTGGTTAAAGAGAATAAAGGGAATTAAAATCTAGAAAAGACGAGAAAAGGTGTTTGAGCACAAAATGAGTATTTATCTTATTCTCGTCTTGTTTACTACTCTGAAGTAAATCCGCTATTGTAAAATGAGAATTAACAAATTTTTTGTTTGTATATTACATTTTGTTTTATCCAACTAAAAAGAGCATATCGGATAAGTTAATTAAAATTAATAGAAGAATAAACATCAAATATCTGTAATTATTTTTGCTCAGTTTAGATATATGTTACAATCTTGTGTCTTTGGCAGATGATAATATTGCTTACCTACGAGTTCCCATCGTACAGATTTCGTTATACAACTGTTTTTTTAACTCTTTTTTCTCTCTTGATGTTCTTAAATTTCAGAGATCAACTTTAGTTTAAAATCAATAAAATGAGTGGAATTCTTCCTTTTTTTTGCTAGAGGTGTACTCACGTGTTTTTTTAAATTCTATTCTATAGATTCTGACAATATTTGTACAGTTATTTTATTTGCTCTGAGCCGGGGTATAAAAAAGGTTTGAATAATTCAATCGGTCGAACTTTTATGTTGACAACAACAATGTACGTTAGTAATTATGTGTGGTGTTTAGTGACCGTTAATTAATGATTATTCGGAGGTCGTGAGATGCGGTCTCGTGTGACGTAGGTTTTAGAAAAATACTTTCTATATCGTGCCAACATTTCGATCTTTATATTATTACTTTAGATCATATTCAGGACCAAGGATTTATAAACATTGTTTAAATTTTAGAAATACATGTGGGATGTGGAAAAAACCGTACATATATCATCATCAAATCACATAAAACATATAATATAACATATAAAACAATCATCACATTCCACACATACAACATTTCTACGTAGTCCAATTCTTCAACAATTTGGCTTTCCTTTCTCCTAATTATCCCCGTCTATATAATTCTGAAAAGATAATCAGGCCGAACAATTACTAATTTTTTCTAATTGTTTTTTCCTTTCGCCTCAAAGAAGCCGACTGCTCATATAGAAACGTTTTTCCATCCCTACTTCGTGCTCGACCCCTTCAAAATCCAACGTAAATAAACATAAAACATCAGTATCTCACTGGCACTCTCAACATGATACCGAGGAATGACACATCTACACAAAAAACAAACACTTTGAGTGAGTATAAATACTTTGATTGAATCTAAAATTTGTAACATTGTATAGATTCATTTTTTCCTCACGCTACATGTATTTGTAAAATTTAAACAATGTTTCGAAATCCCAGGCCCTGAAGATGATCTCAATAAAGATCGAAACGTTGTCACGATATAGAAAATGTTTTTGTAAAATCTAGTCACATCAGACCGCCTCTCAATATCTCCAAATAATCGTTAACAATCTTATTGATTTTAAGAAAAACGTACATTTATTTGTTATTTTTATAGGAATTTGCTTCGATTTTCCCTTCAGGCTGTGATCACATGTGCTGTGGCATTGGAGGCTAAGGTATTCACCGAATGCGAACTGGCACAGAAACTAAGCGAACTTAATTTCCCAAAACAAAACATTCCAGGCTGTAAGTTAATTATTTTAAACTTTCATTCTAATATTATTTATACTATGAAAAGATTCGATTACGATTAATATAAATGAATTTACATCGTACAAAAGTCTACACTAACATGTCTTATTGGAATAAAAAAAGTTTTATTTCTGCCAATTCGAATTACATAGATTTGTCTATCGTTACAATATTTCCGTATTGCCTTTTCAAAATACGGATCATATGTATTGCTTTTGTAGGGGTTTGCACCGCTAAAAGCGTCAGTGGATTGGATACAAATTACTATAGTTAAATTGGCAACTTACAATATTTCGGCTTTTTTAAGGTGAGTACATAAGAATAAACAAATAATAACAATAATGTAAAAACGAGTTTTTGATTGAGCAGAGTTTGTTCGCCATCAATATTTTAATTTGTCTATATATATTTAGCGAACATATTATTTATTTCAAATAATTATTCTTTTAATTATGGTCTTGGTCGAGATGACAAAAATCAGTGTCATGAGTGGGATTCGAACCCACGACCTTCAGTTCAATACTCCGATGTTCTAGTCCCTTGAGCTGTCGTGAGTTCGACCCACTCGAACAACAACTCATCTCGACCTACGACCCTTCGAATTTTCCCTCTTTTTGCCATATTGTCAAATGTCGGGTAATCAACTACATAATAGTTAGATAATGAATATACATGCCAAATAAACCAGAAACGAAACTGATGCAAAGCAATATGTGATTTTTTTATCATTTTTTTTGTTTTTATCATTTCATCAATTTTATATTAAAATTTTTTCCAGCTTTAAAAGGCGAAGATATAACTGAGGCAGCGAAATGCGCTTTGAAGGTTTTTGAAAAATACAATTTCATGTATTGGAAACCAACGAATGACGATTGTATCTATCGTCCGAAAAATATGACAAATTGTAACTACTAAATAACTAAAAACATGAAGAAATTATGTAATAATTCAGGTTTATAATATACATTTTTAAACTAATCAGTTTTTACATAAAATGNGAGAGAGGGAGAGGGAGAGAGAGAGTGAGGGAGAGAGGGAGAGAGGGTGAGAGAGAGAGAGAGCGAGAGAGGGTGAGGGAGAAGGTGGTGGAGAGGGGAGAGGGAGAGGGAAAGAGAGAGAGGGAGAGAGAGAGAAAGAGAGAGAGACTAGAGTACTATAAGCATAACAAGAAGCCCACAATTTTTTTTAGCAGTCTGGCCCTTGAGCTTGACGTTAACGTCAAGTAAAATGAGTTAAATAAATCACATAATGCGAAATATAAAAATATAGATAAAATAGTAGCTATAATAAGAATTTAGGGAAAAGTAGTAATAATAAATGTGTGGTGTTTATTGACCGTTAGCCAATGGTTATTTGTATATTGTGAGGTGCGGTCTGGTATGACGTAGGTTTTAGAAAAACATATTTTTTATCATGCTACCTTTTCGACCTTTATTGAAATCATCTTTAGGGCCTGGGATTTATAGACATTGTTTAAATTTTTCAAATACATGTAGGATCTGGAAAAAAATGAATTTATACAATGCTAGAATATTTTTTATTAAAAAAAGATGAATTTGTACAATGTTAGAATATTTTAGATTAAAAAAACGAGTTGATACAATGCTAGAAATTTTTACATTTAAT
This sequence comes from Cimex lectularius, assembly GCF_000648675.2. NCBI lineage: Eukaryota > Metazoa > Arthropoda > Insecta > Hemiptera > Cimicidae > Cimex > Cimex lectularius. The sequence goes on from NW_019393084.1 coordinate 24,258, forward strand.
CAAATTATTTGTACTCAATTATTTTTTCTAGCATTGTATAAATTCATTTTTTTTATCTAAAATGTTTTAGAATTGTATAGATTCATTTTTTCCTCACGCTACATGTATTTGTAAAATTTAAACAATGTTTCGAAATCCCAGGCCCTGAAGATGATTTCAATAAAAATCGAAACGATGGCATGATAAACATAATGTTTTTCTACAACCTACTTCACACCAGACCGCCCCTCACGATCTCCAAATAAGTAATAATAAAGTATTCAATGATCTTTGGTGTCTCTGTTTGGACGGAGAAGAGGTGATAGCATTGGATTGATTTAAAAGAAGTAGGGCGCTAGCTTTGCGGATTGGCAAAGGAAGAGAATTACAGAGATTTGTTGCCCGAGCTAGGGTCTCTGAAACCACCTCTGAAACGTGGAGGTTTTAGGACGAGGAAGATATAGATCATTCGGAAACGAGCAGGTGTTAAGAATGTGGATAGATGATTTGAAATGGAGCTCGAAAATGTAGTGAGGTGGACGAGAACTTATGGATTGGTAAAGGAAGGAGTCCAGGATATACTTTCTAAGTAAGAAGCGATAAATCCAGCTAGATCTGAATACATGTTGGAGACTTTAGGGTCATTCGGGAGATGCCGAAAATAAATCTGACACAATTTATTCAGTGTTTTCAGACGATCTTCTTGTTCCTCCGATTGTCCGAGTGGTGAAAGGAAGGAGGCAGGACCTGCGAAGTTGGATGACGTATCCATACAGGCCGGGACATTTGGGAAAGGTGTTTTCAAGGAAAGGTTTTGGTCGAAGATAACACCGAGTTTTTAACAGTGGAGCAGAAGGAGAAAAGCTGGTAGTTGATTAAAGAGATGATGGGGGGAGGTACTTGAGGAGGTGACAAGTACATACATCCTATAACAGTGGCTATGTCTTTTCTAGCATTTAATTCTAAGTTGTTTTTATGTGCCCCCATTTTTTTATAGAATAGGCTTTAAAAATAATACTGAGTTATGACATCATCATCACAATTAAAATCACTATACATTATATAGCGGGTTATGTAATGAATCAAGTGCAGTTCAATTCATTAACATTCAATATAAAACTGATTAATTTTCTATTCAAACCGCAATCAACTTGACAATACGGGCAACTCGAGTTGTGTATGGATGAAGGTCTCTGGCTACTAGAGTCGCCCAGTCACACAGTTTCCTGATTGTCTGGCACCTGATGATCAGATCCACGTATCCAATTGCTCGTCCTGTTGCTCCATCTAAATTCTTAGATTTATGAATAGAAGATGTAGAGGATTGGTCCATGCACACTGTGTTATTGTACTTCCACGTTTAGAGAGTAGTAGTGAAAGAAAGTATGTTATTTTTATTTGCTTCTGGTAATCGATATTGTCCTATTTTTATTAACCAAATTGTGGAAGGTTCATTGTAACTTAACGCTATTTCTAAGTCAATACAATTTTTAAAAGTTGTCATCCAAATGTTTAGTATTTTTTGGCGTTTTGAAGGATTTAAAAAAAATTGCCTGCCTTCTTGTACACTATCTATTTAAGAGCAATCTTCTTTTCTTTTTATAGCGACTATCCTATAGATTTAAATCAGGTCTTAACCGATAGGAAGTAATGAATTGTCATTTAACCTGAGCCTTATCGACATGCAAACTCCTCGTTTCCACCTACCGTGCTCGTAATTGTTCATTAAGAAATTAGCGTATCGCAAAGCGTCGATTTGAATAGCGTTAATTTACATCGGAGGCAACTAAGACATTTTTAGAAGTTGTCCAACGCGAATAATCAATTTTCGAAAATAGCGTTGTACCAATTGTGGGTTTTGTTTCAGGCAAGAGGAAAGAAATTTCTGATGAAAACTAGACGAGCACAAATTCTATAGAAGACGCACAAACCTAACGTTCTTCCTCAGTTGTCCAAAATTAGTATAAAACATTTGTCAGTAGCCGAAGGTCGTGGGTTCGAATCCCGCTCAAGACACTAATTTTTCATTATTATTTGGAGATCGTAAGATGCGGTCTGGTCTCACGATCTCCTAATAATTATTAACTAATGTTCACTAAACAACACACATTAATTTTTCATTTCAACCAAAAACCTTATATGAAAAGAATAATTAATTTGTAAGTATTTACATGTTGATTGTATGGAAGCAAATAATGATATAGGTGAAACATGACGTATAGTGCCCATGTTGGTCAACTAACCACATGTTATCGTATTTTTTACTTCTTTTTTTTCAATTGAAGTTATTTCTGAAATATTGTTTTTACCTTCATGGTTACGCCAAATGTTATGACAGTGGTAATAACTTGAGGGTGTCACTCGGTTTCAGTACTGATTTACTTTGTGTTTATTTTTTCCTATGTAACAAAATCTTAGTTTTATAAAAATTTATTGGTGTGATAATTGGATGATTGTCATAATCTTGTCTTAAATGTATTTTGTGTGTACGTGTAGCAAACTTTGGTTAATATTTTGCTGCAAGTTACTCAGAAAAAGCGATGAAGTGAAAGTTAGAAAAGTAGACCGTCTGATGCGAAGGCGAATTCGGAAAAAAAGTGAGCGAGCTACTAATCTACCACAGTGGCTGGCTGTAGACCGAAGAAATTAAGCCCAGCGAGGAAAAAATCCTCTCCTCCCATAAGAAATAAACTTCTAGAACTTACTTATATTCCTTTCCCCCTGGACCGGCGACGGCACAAAGGTAGGGGAGGAGCTTAGCTAAGTAACATGTTTATCCCTCGTTGGCTTGAGGAGACTTAACAACCCGGCAAAGTACTTTGCCCCCCTCGCGGCCGAGTCGCCCTCCTGCCTTTTTGGCCAAGGTGCAAATTTCTTTCCAACTCTCAACGGCTCTCCAGCCGAAGTCCGCCGAGTGCTCGAAGTTTCGCGAAGAAAAACACGATCTCGTTACTGTCGCAATTATGCCGCACCGCCCGGTTTTGATGCTTTTGGATCTGCTCCAGAAACCGTTGATCTCAGAATGAAACATCCGATAACTTTTGACGATTTGTGTTTCTTTTCTTTTCAGGTGGTCTTTTGAAAATATTATATTCGCGTGCAATTTCTATGTTCTTTATGAAAAAAAGATTATCCTTTCATGTATTTTTGTTGGTAACAACAAAATAATAGGGGGCGTCGGTGGGCCGTAGTTAAAAGGTCGACACACTTACAAATCTTTTTTTTTTTTTTTTCAAAAATACTGGCACCCTCTGCCACCCTGATATGACTTCTGCTGTTGCGAACCCTCCTAAACAAAAAGAAAAAAGTAATATTTTTACTATATATTTATTCTATATTTAATACTTCTACTCGTTTCGAGTTAAGAGCTAATACAGTTCAAATCTTTTCGATTTTTACAGTGAGATCCTTTTATAGACCGAACAATGTTAAACTGCCGATTCTAACAGACCTACATTATCCTTTTTTTCGATCTAACACAACTTAACAGAGAAGGTATAAGCTGCTGATTTAATATCAGCATACAGTACAACAGTAAAACAGACCTAAGCTGTCTTCTGGTTATACCATTCCGCACAACTTGTTGGCTTTGTTGGTTTAGCATAGCGCTCGTTAAAGACAAAGCTGCAGGAGCGTCGGTGGCCGCAACGGTTTAGGCATTGACACAACGTTCATCACTGTAAGGTGAAGGTCCCGGGTTCGAATGCAGAGCCGCTGGATTCGAAGCCGATATACTTATAAATGATTTTTTTTCCAAAAACATCGGCACCCCGAGGGTTTATATAACCTCGTAGTTGAAATAATAATAATAATAATAAACAAAACCACAGCTATTTCTATTCTGTCACTTGTCCCCCCCCCCCAAAAAAAAAAAAAAAAAAAAAAAAAAAAAAAAAAAAAAATCCGAGTTCCTTCAATTATATTGTCCACCAGAATTTGTTTTTATGAAAAATTCTAAGCCATAAGTCTGAGAAAGTACAGTGTTTCACCAAATAAGTAAAATGGCTATCGACCGTAACAAGGTTATTTTCAAATAGTAAGTCGCAAGACGAATATAACTTGTGGTTTACGGGGAGTGGTGTTCTCGACTTACGTAAGAAAACAATTTGAAACGTCAAATTTACACTTATAGAAAGCATATATAATTTCATTTGGCGGATATGTGTAAATCAAAGGGTTTAATTTAAACTAATTGTTTAGATATTTCTTTAAAGTGAGTGGTAAAATTTTTGGATGCCTCGATGTTGCCTAATAACATGTAACTGCTTCGAATTCTCGTTGCTTCTTTTGGTATGCTAGGCATGCGTGAAAATACATATACGAATTTTACCGAAGTAATTTGATTTTTATGTATTTATTATTTTATTGTACTATACATCTATATTCTTTTTAGTTAAGTTAATTTTCCAAAAGTTTGTGTTTAATTTATCTTTATGCTTTGCATATTTTTTCAAATATGTGTATTTTTTACTTTTCTTTCTTCGTTGTTGTCATACTTTTTCTTTATATAGGTGACAATTATTCATTTACTTTTAGTCTTTTTTAAAGTAGAATTTTATGAAAATGTTAATTTTACTTCAACTTTTCGGCAACTTGTGCCATTTCCAGGAAATTTATTTATTAATTTTAAATTTTTAGTTTTAACACAATAAGCTTTGTTGAAAACATGATTTGTCAAAAACTATTGGTGGTTTTTTGAAAGAAGGCAATATTAAGTTAATCCTAAAACTTATTTTTAATAAGAATTTAAATGAATACAAATTTTAAAATGTGTTAACTTTTTAAATTCATTTATTTGATATTTCCAACTACAAATAATGCTTAAATAAGCATATATTTGTTGAATTTGTCATTCGAGTGTTTTGTAGAAGTTTCCCAGTGACCACACTGCTTCATACTGAAACCTCGTCAATCTTCACTCATGAGAATGTCTCGGGGCCACTTTCGCTTCAATCGTCTTGGAGGTTTACGGCTAGAGTTGGAAGTGATAACTGTCATACTAATCGATTATTGTAAATTTTCAGTGATTGATGAAATTATTTTTTGCGAGGTTTGTTTAGGTCCTGTACAGACGGGATGTATAGGTCGTTATGAATATAATTTGAACTCGAAAAGTTTAAAGCAAGCAAAAGCAATTTATATTTTGACGGAGAATTTCAGACTGAATTGATGGAGACTGAGAATTGGAATCTTTGGTTGAACCCCCACTTCACAACTGTACGCCCAGGGAGGTCTTACATTGTCATGAAAATTAAAAGTGTATTTTCAATGTCTAATTTTGATAGTGAATGAAGTTAAATAAAATCATAAAATTAACTGTGTGGTGTTTAGTGACAGTTAGTTGACGAATATTTGGCGATCGTAAGATACGGTCTGGTGTGGCGTAGTTTTTAGAAAAACATATTGTTTATCGTACCTACGTTTCGACATTTATTGAGATCATCTTCAGGGCCTGGGATTTATAAACGTTGTTTAAATTATAGAAATATATGTAGGATGTGATAAATTGAATGTATACAATTCGAAAAATTTTAGACTCAAAGTATTTGTACTCACTCAAAGTATTTGTTTTCTGTGTTGATGTGTCATTATTGTGTATCATGTTGAGAGTGCCAGTGAGATACTGATGTTTTATGTTTATTTACGTTGGATTTTGAAGGGGAGGAGCAGGAAGTAGGGATAGAAAGACGCTTTTAATGAGCTATCGGCTTCTTTGAGGTGATAGGAGCCGACAATGGAAATAATGGGTAATGGTTCGGCCTGATTATCCTTCAGGATTATATAAGTAGGGAAATTATGGAAAGGAAGCTAAATTGTTGAAAAATTAGACTTTGTAGAAATGTTTGATGTGAGGAATGTAATGATTGTTTTATATGTTTTGTGTGATTTGATGATGATAAATGTATGTTAATAATATTGAATTTTCTTAATGATATTTGCGGAGCTGCGTAGTTTTCATGTATCTCTTTTGTAATTGATGCTGTGGTTATCTCTGTTGATGTAAACCATTTCTAAAAAGTTATATTTATTTTTGTTTTGCTCTGTGTGTAATATTTTTGAATTGTTAACGTCGAAATTGTGTTGGTGTTCAAAATGGTGGGTAGGATTTTGTTTGGGTTTTTTTTTGCAGGCATAGTTATGTTGCTTTACTCTCTTATCCAGATATTGGGATGTAATTCCGATGTAAGTTGCCGAACAGTTTAAACAATTGATTTTGTAAATTACGTCAGATTTATTTGTTATTGGTGTGGGATCTTTAATTTTGGAAAAAAAGTGTGTGAATTGTTTTATAGTGTTCAAAGGCTATTTAACAGTTATCATCAGAGAGAAATGGGTTTAATTTATGTGATAGGCCGTGAATGAATGGCATGGGTATGTATATATCTTTATTTGATAAATTTGGTGTGGTATTATTAGTAATAGTTTTGAGAAAACTTACGTTACACCAGACCGCATCTCACAATCTCCAAATAATCGTTTCAATAAGACCATTTTTTGATAAAGTTAAACGTTACCGAATTAAATTGGTGGATTGTAGAAGTTGATACACCCTGTATATCTAGCAATTCATTTATCTATTAAAGCAACGTGATAACTCATGATTTTATTATCTATCATCAAGTATTTAATAATTCATTATATTTAGTCGTCTACTAACCGAATTACTTCTTTCAATTAATTAATCATTTTATGTAAGGTTTTTAATAATATTTAAGTTGCTCTGCATCTGCGTAAATCCAATGTAGTTAGTTATTTGACATCACAATACAATTTGATCAGTTTCAAATAATTTCTCGTTAGAAACATTATATTGGAAAAAACATTATAGGGGGATGTTTGAATGTATAAATTTAGAATTATTCAAATTTTTCTGCGTGAAAAGAACGATGTTTCGACCGTTTTCCAAGCGCACCAACATAAACATTGTCAATGCCCTCTAGCTAAGCCTCCAAAAAGGGTTTATTAAAGTGATTTATCTCTGGGTGGTCCTTGCCAGAGTCGCGGCATTAGCCAGTTTCAATGAAACGCGTTCATATAGATACTGTGTGCCACTGAAAGCCATTCCTTGTAATACAACCGTCTGGGCCATTGTGTCTCTTGCACCCGGCACGCCGCCACCTCAGAACTGTTTATTTGAAGACCCTTTGAAACTCATTCTCAACGACAATAACGGGCTCTTTTATTATTCCGCCCATGTCCGAGTGTCCCCTTTTCAGAAGTTTGGACGGGGTGCGAATCTCAATTGTAGCCCTTTTGTGTTCTCGGATGTAATCGGTCATAAATAAAAATTGGACTTTTGTAAATTCGACCTAATCGACCGCAACTGTTTACCGTTGTGATAGGATTCCGTGAGAAAGATTTTGAATTTTCAACAAATCAAAATCAACTGGTTTCTTATTTACATACTTCTTCATACTCTTTTTAAACGCTGAGGTATCATTCTAATAAATTAACAGTTATCTTATAAAATCTCTACAATCTCACCACCCAAGGCCAAGATGTGACTTTGGATCATTTTAATTTCTGAATATAAATTAGTGAATTGATGTTTGTTTATATCATGTATTCATAAACTTTTAAAATGTAAGAACTGTTACTGATCCACTGATTTCTTGTTGATTCACTGATGCTAGAAAATATTATAAAGATACGGTTTGTATAAATGTTAATTACGGTATTTAAAGGTTGTTGTAGCGTATAATAAATAACATAATAACCATAAGCTGTCGCACAGATCTCTCTTTTCTGAAAAGTGATACCTGAAAGTGGTACAGCGGTCTTTCACGGGAAAAAATGCTTAATTGAATAAATATTTCATTATAAGGGCGCCCCTGACTTATAATCAGTTTTATTGCTCAGCGTACCGTCTGCATGTTGGTGAAGGAATTTCTTGAGCTGGATCTTAGGCCTCAAAGGAAGGTTCAAAGGCGAAACACTGTTGCAGACTCTCCACTGTTGATTAATTCTTCGGAAAAACAACCTCCGGAAGTAGGTGAGTGGTGTCACTGTAACTGACTCTCCTTCTATGTGTAGGAGAATATTTTAATTTTAACTCTGATTCTGACTCTGGCTCGGACTAAATCTAACTGTCCATTGTAACTCCCTGTCAGTGATTGACGGCTTTAGCATCTGACTCTGTTTCAACATTCACTGGCTTTCCCAGCAACCGATTACATCTCAACTGTCATTGACTCACATTCTCCGTTTCAGACTCCATTTCAATAGATTTGACTCTGATTCATGATCTTTGCGTTTGATTCCATCTCAACTGACACTGGCCATCCTGTTATGTATTCGATCCATTTCAACTGACCTTGGCTCAGGTTCTGATTTTGACCAGTTTCTGTATTTGGTCTCTTCATCTAATATCATCTCAACTGACACAGACTCACGGACTTTGCATCTGAGTTAATCTGAACCTGTCACTCAGGTTCACCCCGGTTCTTTGATGAAATGGCCAACGTGACCTCGGATGGAGAGAACTCGCCTCGTGGATAATTACGGAGCAGTGGACGAGACCGTAGATCCCGATACTAGGTGACTTATCATCGGGTGTTGTACGTAAATATATGTATATTTCTATACATTGCCTCCATCAGCAAAGTTGGTGGTTGTTGGCCTACGAGTCAGTAAAGACAATGAACTGATTGATCCTTGCTCACTTAACTGAGTCCGTCATCTCTCATTGGTTGTTCTGTAAAACAGTTCTTCATTGAAGACGGCGTGAAGCTGAAACACATTTAAATGAAAGCGAAAGTAGGTCGACAAAGGACAATGAAAATTGACAATCAATTCCTAAAAATGTTAAAAACGTTTTTAAACCATATGTTGTTGTTTTTTTCAATTTAAAACCGTGTGTTTTATCCAAGTGTATACAATTACCGCGATTTATTAATAGCATTGAGTTATTCCATCACTGTCAGTAAAATGTACGGTGCTGTCAGTTTAGCTGCTGTTAACTACATAGTAAGTATCGTTGACATTACGACATTAATCGGTTGTTCGGGAATATTAATAAATGATAACTGGGCGATATCTGTGGCCTTTTGCCTTCCAAACAAAACAGGTAAAAAGTATGCTGTCCTGCCGGATAGAAACTTACCGTTACTAGTGCTGATTGAAAGGTTAGAGTACCCTCCGAATTACAGTTCCACCTCAGATATAGTGCTGATGCGTACAGAAGAAAAATTTAAATCGCACGTCAGTGTAGGCTTCGTTCGAACGGATTCCTGCGAAATCGTCAGCTATGGGAGGATAAACGAGAAAGAAGATGGAAAAAGGAAACACGTCATGGACAAAACTGTTTACTGTAAGCTGCCGGATAAAGGGAACGAGGGCAAACTCTGCATTGATTTACAAAACAAAGCGGATTTTTGTGCTGGAGACGTGGGCGGTGGGCTCGTTTGCGGCGGCTATCTAAAAGCCATTTTGTTGTCTACTAGCACGAGTAATACAGAATGCAATACAATAATCAAGGGCGGAAAGGGCCTTTTCTCAAATTTGGAAAACCGAAAAGATTGGCTGGCAGAGATCGCTAATATTACAGTGCACAGTGCAGGAAAACCGGTGTTACATTCCAATAAACTCAAGATTATTGTTTTTCAATTATTTTTCCTATGTTCTATTAATTTAGTTCGCTCCAATTAGTTAAATAGTTTATCTTGAAATTCAAGAAAACAAGATAACAAAATTTAGCTAAATTATCCAAAACTTTCTCGCATTAAGAAACAAATGTAAATCAAGTCAAATTGTAATAAAATGTTTGTTCAAATATTGAATCTGTTTTTAGCAAGGTGGTCAAAAAATGATGCAAATCAATAAAACTCTCCCGAAATACAAACCGATCATTAACTCAGTGTTGTGTAAGTTGGTGGTGAATTTTTAACTTTTTCAGTCACTTTTCCTGATACATCGTTACATATGTATCAGGTTGATAAATAAGTCCGTACCAAGTTTTATTATTTTCACAAAGTTTTTTCCTAATTTAAATTACATGTACAAAATTTATGCACGTAAAATATATATTTTTAAAACAACATATAAACAATTGAAAGATAGAACTTTGTAAAATAAATTTTAACCCCTCAAAGTCATGACATATCACCTTTACACTCCGTCGTGACAAATGTCCTAGCATGCACTTTACAATAAACCTGTTTCTCAATCCGACAAAGTTAACTATTTAGGATTTTCATTTATCTGATAGAAGCCTAACTTGGAATCCGTACATACGATTAAAAAAACAAACACTCAGCAAATGATTTAAAATGCTTTATGCCTTAATCAACAGGCAATCACAATTACCATTACAATCAAAACTTTCGACAAACAAATCTACTCAAACTTATTTGGATGTACGTGTGCTAAGCTTATGAATAGGCCAAAAATTCCAGTATTCAAAGATTACAAATCTTTCAATCTGAAATATTAAGACTAATTGTTACTGCGCCTTTTTACTTAAACAATAACACACTTCACAGAAATCTTTACCTGCCAACAGTTTTCTCATCCAGTAAAACAACTTACAGACGTTTTCATAGTAAATTACGTGTGCGGTGATTAGTGGCCGTTAGTAGATGATTATTCAGAAATCGTGAGATGCGATCTGGCGTGGTGTAGGTTTTCAGAAATTGTGAGATGAGATCTGGTGTGATGTAGGTTTTCGAAAGATATTTTCTTTATCGTGTCAACGTTTCGATCCCAATAAAGATCGAAACGGGTGTAAAGAAAATGTTTTTCTGAAACCTACATCACACCAGACCGCATCTCACGATTTCTGAGTAATTATCGATTAACGGTCACTAACCACCAAACATCGCATAGAATTGTTTTAAAGCAATCTGAAGTTGGGTATTTTTGTTGGAGAGCTGTAATAGATTCCTCATATGTTGACTTTGAATAATTGAAACTGGAGTGGAAATTTCTGGAAAAACGATACACCGTTTACAACAACAATACCCTGTTACATTTTCATGTAAGTGCATTTGGTGGGATTGGAAGTGGGTTCGTTATTATGAGCATCTTCCATTCACCAAACTGTTAATTCTAGTGAATATATAAAATGGTTGAAGCAAAAAATGAAGATATCAGAGCCCACTGCTGTCTAGAAAGTCGTTCTGAGTCTAATTTCACTAAACATCTTCTTCCAGAGAGGTGCTAGTGTCACAATTCGCAGGTGTTGGAGAGACATGCTTCAATAGCATAACACAAAACAAGCAGTGATTAAAATTCGGGAGTAGCTTCAAACAGTCAAGATTGTGGTGCTTGTTGATGCCATAACCCCAAAATTTTTATTTGCTAAAAATCTCAAATAAAAATACCTGATGGACTATCTGGGAGAAAGAGATCACAGTTAGTACCGACTATGCCTGGTATTCAAATGGCTCTAAGACTGAGTGTGAAGAGACCAGGTCAGCAGCTGGTATCTATGGAAATAAGCCTAGTACTAGAATTCGGCAATAAGCCACCGTTTTTCAAGAAAATTGTGTGGCTAATTAACTCTATGTAAGAAGATTATTAGGCTAGTTATTATTAACAAAAGAAAAATCATCAATTCGGAGAACCGTGCGATACTATAGGATAAGTCCAGAGCCATTTAGGATTGTATCATGGCCCTATCAGACATTGGGATAACCAAAAATTATCCCTCTTTGTGTGTACCAGGGCAGAGGAGTAACGAAGAATTAGATACAGTGGCCAACTAAGTTAGAAGAGGATACCTATTGAATACTTTGGTGGCATACTAAACTGCAGAGAATGTAGATACTCGTAGATAGGGCAATAGATTAAGAGTAAGTTCTCAATTATACAGGGATTTGTTATAGGACAGAAGCAAGGTAAAAAGTTCAGAAAGTAAGACATACTGGGACTAGAATGATAGAAGGACTGAGTGAACACTGTAGACTCCTGAGGGATACGTATACACTATGAGCGCAGAAACAAGCCCGTTGTGCTACTGGAAGGAAGAAGAAACCAAGTGGGACTCCATTTATGCGTATGTCTATGCAAGCAGAGGTTCCTACTTCAGAGAGAGAAAAAGTACAGGCATGAAGGATACTCGCGGGAGTCCTTAACAAAGTTTGAGAACAAGCCTCAAGCTTGATAAGGAGTCCTAGATCTGGTCGCGGTACGTATGGTGTATAGAGGCCGATTACTTTTAACCTTTTAAGTCCGCAATCGTTCAAAAATTACCTGCATAATTGGTTAATAGCAAAGGGATTACTTACTACCAGGATAATGCTCAACCTCAGGTGTGATTCCCGAGGGCCCAAGATATTGGTTGAGCTTTACAGGGATGAGGGACAAGATATATCCTTCGCTTACTATATTTAGCCTATTCATATTATTCCGGATTTTTCAAAACTTGGGAACACTTTACTTAACGTGCGTACTGCAATAAGCACATCGAGATGTTCATCGCACAAAAACCTGAGCCGTTCTGAGAGGACGGAATTTACACAATTACAAAGGTAGTGGAACAAAACGGTTCAGTTATTGTCCAAATAATTTATTTACAAGTGCCTGAAGATCACAAGAACCACTGATTAGTAAAAGCGGTAGCCGTGTGGTTAGCGTGTCAAACTCTAAGCGCGCAGACCCTGCGTTCGTGGGTTCGATTTCCACCTCGCGCATACAATTTTCTGCACACTTTCATTTCCCACCAAAAATACGTACAATATAATATCAACTTGCTTGGGTAGTAAGCAATACATAAGGGCATTAAAAAAGTACCTGAAATTGTCATGGAATTGACACCATCAAAAACGATATGGAATTATTTTAGAAATGATATTTACATCTCAACAAATTAGAATATGATAGAACAGCATAGGATTTAGTGCGGCTCGCTTTGTTGATATAGTGATTTTCTTTGATCTGAAATTTCATTTGCAAGAATAGAAACGTGATAGTTTTTTCAATTACTAACCAACAACAAACAGGTTACAGCGAGATAATGATAGCTATCTGTGTTTTAACTCACCGTCCATCGGATTTGGGTTCTCTCACAAACAATTTTTTTATGTATTGACCGAAAAAGTGGACCATGCATAAATACGAGGGAAGGGCTTTTATATCATCATTAACGATATTCATGATTATTATTGCATTAAGCTAAAACAACCGCTAATATCATAAGTCCCACCAATTTATGTCTAATACTGATAAAGAAACTTCACGGATGATACGACATCACATGTTTTCGTACGTAGTAATAACTTAAAGTAAGAATATTTTACATTTTCAACTGCAAAAACGTGACACCTGGCATTCAGGACCTTTTAACCACTGACGTAAATGTTTGCAGGACGGTGGGGGTTTGTGTGTGTGCACAGATGTCGAGGGGTGATGCTGTGGACAGTCAAAATTCGATAAGGGGTAATCGGTTTACGAAAAATGAGTTTCTTCCGGCAGCAGAAAATGCGATTCAAATCCCAGCCGGAGAGGCAAAAAAAGGGGTCCCTAAGCAAATAGGGCCACCTGGAGTAAAAGCCGAACTTTCATTAGTGGTACAGATTTTTCATGAGCGTTTCGGATCAGAAGTGAAACAAGATTATGCGTCTGTATTATCAAAGAAGTAAGAGCTGCTATTCAGAGGTTTATAAAGGTTATAAAGCACTTAGTCAAAAAATTAAAACAATAAACAAGCAGAAGAGGAATTTCATTGATGAAATGGCTGGTTATATTATTTAGTTAGGATTTCGCGAAGAGTTTTAATTTAATTTAGATTCTGACCAATATTTATTTGCTGTTTGTAAACTGTAAACGCAATTTTAATGATATATTACACTGTCATGCATTAAGCTTCAACTTTTTAGAAGTTTAATTACAGTGATTTACAAGGATCTCACACACGACTGAAACACAAACAATATTATTGTTAATCATATATTTAATTAAAACTGGTTTTTTAATCAAATCGACGGGAAGAGGGAGGACTAAAATTAACGCTGTATGTTATATTTGCAATGGGGCAAAGTGGAATTCGGATTGGAAGAATCGATCTGAACTTCTATCCCTGAACCATTTTGAGCCATACCAAATTGCTAAATCGTAGATCCTGTAAAACAATGGGCTGCGAAAAATTCCATTAAAAGACCACAGCAGACACTAACGGCAGACCTACTAAATCTAGGACGTTTTAGGAATAGAATGATAGTAAAACTATTGACTGGGCAATGCAGATTCGGGAAGCATGTGCATAAACTCATAGCAGCAGAAACAAATCAAAAAGGAGAATGCCCATTTTCTGTTCTTGCGAAGAGCGATGCAAGCTGACTTCCGTTTATGTATAGCACTAGATAATGACGAATTTTTCACAATAGTTAATATTATCCACCCAGGGAGTCGTAGCCCCCTTAATGTCGAACTACGACGACGACGGGTGGTACAATGTGCTTAAGGCTCGGGGCCCAAGAAAGGTGACCTCGTGTCCTCATCCACGTCCCTCTCTCACTCCAGGTTACTTCATTGTTCTCTGTGACCCCTCTCAACCCTTGTCTATCAGGGGGAGGTCCGGGCGCAAAATAATTGTGTACCTCTGAGGGCGTGGCAACCTCTCTAAAGCATAAGGTGTAGTCGGGTCGGCATGGGGCGGTATGAAACGACCTACACGACGAAAAAGACAGTTCCTCACTGAAGATGGCACGATGCTGCAATTCATTTTAGTAATTCAACAACCGTGCGATTAAAAACGGGCCAAATAACAAACCTAGTGTTGGTTCAACACTTAAAATTAATAATTGGTAATTTTTGAGATGAATGAGAAAGAAAATATATTTTTGGTGGTTATATTAAAGCCAAGTTTTTCAACCGACGAATTGTGATTTAGTTCATTGCTTGCATTTTACTTACCCAAATGCTGGTACCTTCCAATTAACAATGGGACGATAAATAAAACAAAGCCGTTTGTAAGTATGTTTGGTTCGAATCCAGCGGCCCTGGATTCAAACCCGTGATATGCCAGCACCCTTGATATATCTTTAAATGAATAAATGTCTTTGAAAAAATAATGCAAATATGCCCACATACGGTAAAATTGTAGAGTTTGTTTTTCTGAAGTGGTTATTCTGAAAATAGAGGAACATCTGGAAAAAATTGTGCATAAAAAATAGAACAACTAGTCGTCTGAAAAAGGGTTGTTATATATACCCCTGTAAAACATATTTAATTTGAATAAAAGAAGTTAAGAAAAACTAATTTAATTACGGATTTAATTATGGATCGAAAAAGCGGTATTCGGAGAAAAACGAGATCCATGCTGTAAGGCTGACGTTGACTAATTTATGTTTTATTTCAGCAAATCATGTTCAGAGGTTTACCGCAGCTTGGTGTATTATGGTTAGAACAGTGACGATCCGATTATGTAATTAGAACCATATACAACATAACAAGAAGCAGTTCCGCTACATCTCCATAAAACTTTTACCTATTTACCAAAAACGCACAAAAGTTTTTGTCACAACCTGTTAAAATTTAAAACAGCCGAAATCTACCTGTCCAAACTGTTTTGCATTACCAGAAAAAAAACCTTACGTTTTTCAGACTGAAATTGATGTATTCGAAGATGTACGGCAAATTTTTAAATGAATCATATAAATTAGAATAGTAATAAATGACGAATTGGTATCCACGAATGTAGGATTTTTGAAATTTTAATAACGAAATAGAGTCAAAATATACGACTGTGGGAAAATACTAATAAAATTGACAAAAAGTGACATCGCTGTATTGAAGAGTACATCGAAACCAGCTGTCAAGAAGCAAAGTAAATATACCAAAAAAGAAATTTTGTTAAAACAAATTATTTTGCGTATAAACCTAAACAGCGGACATCTGTGGCCGAGTGGTTGCGGTTTCCCTTCGTGTTTGTCAGGATAGTGGTACAAGTTCGAATCCCGGCAGACCGTAATTGATAATGGCGTTCAAAATGTATTGTAAAATGGTTAAAATGGACCGTTATGCCCAACGGGTAGTTCGACGTTAAGCTCTCATGACAGGAATTAGTAAACTGGAACGGTGGTTAAGTCGAATTATTACATTATTTAAATTATTAATAGATTCGATCAACAGTTGTAATTGTAATTACATAATTACAATCACTACATAGGAGCTTAGATATATTGAAATAGAGATGACCAGAACCTTGATCAGTTCATCATTATAATATTATTTAATCTACATTTTAAATTAATCTCCAGGCTTCTCTTCTTCCAGTTAGTGATAAAATAATACTTAAATCGTGTAAATTTCAAATTAACTGCACAGTTTTAATTCCATCGTAAAGTTCGCGACGATATCACTTTCAATCGCGGCTCCGAAACAATCAGAGTCATAATTTCTTGGGGCTTCTTTTTCTCATTTGGTGGAATAGGGGGCTGTAAGCGAGGACGAACACATCAAGGGCTTTGCCAATTTCCCGGCTCATTTAATGTCGGCGCTGTGAGTGGTGCGGGACGAGGAAAACAAGTGTCTGAAAGGGCACTCGTCAAGTCTGTTGACGGCATTAGTGCGGCACGGAGGAAATGAGACACGCTTGATCATCACCCGCCCCAGCCCATGGCCGAAAACAGCACTTCGCCTAGACAAATGAGAAGAATTCCACCGGTTGTCAAATAAGTGTACATCAACTTTAAATAAAGGAATTTTTATTTTATTTTAACCTATTTATTTGATGATACAAGGGCCCTTTACACGGTTAATTATTTTGGACGGCGATAGAAGTGGTTAGGGCAAACGATTCGTATTTGTAGTACAATTGATTCTGGTTTGAAATTTCGGCATTGCCATTAAAAATTTATTTGACAATTATTTAGACAAAAGTGAGCTCGTGAAATTTTAACTGAGAATGGTATTAAAAAACGGGCGGGGCTACATCGGGGGCACACAACTGTTGGTTTAACGTAAAATGTGTAAAAATAGCGAGTCGATTTTAGCGTATGAATACGAGATATTGAGTGCGTACCGTATATTATTTTAACATAAAACAGACACGGAAAGGCACACGATATCTATTTTCATTAGTCTATGATTATTCAGAATTCGTGAGATGCGGTCTTGTGTGATGTAGGTTTCGAAGATCGAAACGTTAGCACGATAAAGAAAATGTTTTTCTGAAACCTACTTCACAATAGACCGCATCTCACGATTTCCGAATAATCAATATTACATTTGTGAACTTTGCTGAATATGGCACGAGCTAGTGTTAAAGACATATCTTCATATCTCCGGCCGACGCTTTGTGATGTATTTGTACGTCACAAAATAAACAGCGTTCGATCAGCGACAATCACATCCACCGAACGTCACTTACTTTTGAGCCAAAGGCCGCGCATATGTCTCGCATGAAGAGAAAGGTTCACGATATGAGAATTGTGCTGGAGCACGCAATGAGTATCTGCCTCCACTTCCGATTCTTGAGGAATTCTTTGTTTAATTGTACATAATAATGATAGTTTTGTGTTCCTAGCGTTAACAGTGAATGTATTTGTTGGAATGAATGGGTAGTGAGCTTTTGACAGAATATTAATGACCAAATCGACCCTCTGTTACTTCGTTATAAGGAATGTGCCACAATTCCTAGCGTTAAGAGTGAATGTATTTATTGGAATGAATGGGTAGTGAGCTTTTGACAGAGTATTAATGACCAAATCGACCCTCTGTTACTTCGTTATAAGGAATGTGCCACAATTCCTAGCGTTAAGGGTGAATGTATTTATTGGAATGAATGGGTAGTGAGCATTTGACAGAATATTAATGACCAAATCGACCCTCTGTTACTTCGTTATAAGGAATGTGCCACAATTCCTAGCGTTAAGAGTGAATGTATTTATTGGAATGAATGGGTAGTGAGCATTTGACAGAATATTAATGACCAAATCGACCCTCTGTTACTTCGTTATAAGGAATATGCCACAATTCCTAGCGTTAAGGGTGAATGTATTTATTGGAATGAATGGGTAGTGAGCATTTGACAGAATATTAATGACCAAATCGACCCTCTGTTACTTCGTTATAAGGAATGTGCCACAATTCCTAGCGTTAAGAGTGAACGTATTTATTGGAATGAATGGGTAGTGAGCTTTTGACAGAGTATTAATGACCAAATCGACCCTCTGTTACTTCGTTATAAGGAATGTGCCACAATTCATGCATGTAAATCATGTCAAAAAAATGTAATGTAAATTACATGTCAAAAAAAACACAGATGTATAAGTAAGAATTGTAAATTTTGTAATGATTCATAAAGTATACAATAAAGGGTTGTCTATGGAATAGATGAACCGGGTAAACGGCTTCACGGCTTTGCTGCACTTACTCACTCCTTTGTACAAATTTTCCATGACCGTTTTGCAGAGGCTGAATTTCCTTGATGCAGAGCTCAATTGCTATTTCAAAACGTGGGTGTTCGCGGGCTCGTTGGCATAAATCTTACAGTTCAATCCCCCTCCTCCCCCAAAAAAGTCCAAAAATTCCATCGGCGTTAAATCCCATGATCAGGGCCAATTCTGATGATCGCGAAATGGGAAATTACGCGAACAGGAATTGACTCATACAGTAATTGAATTGTTTCACGGACTGAATGGCACCATCTTGATGAAACCCCATATTCCACAGCCATACCTTGCAATTTAGTCACAAAAACTGAATTGTCCTGTGAGAACAGTTAACTGTTATTGGCTGACCACATTTTCGTATTTTCCTTGTTTTTTCATGTGATTCATTTTTAATGGCCCTAAACTGCCAGCAGTCACGCTGTCTTTTTTTCGTCGGCAACACTTTACCGTACAAATGGCTCAAAATTCTAATCTTCCGTGAATTTTGGTACACCCATTTAATATTCTAATATTGGTGTAAAGTACGATGGAGTAATATTGAGTACTCCACTGCCGTAACTGAGTGAATGGTATTACGTACCATATAAGTAAGATTGATATCATATATAAATAAGTAAGAATGTATGTAAGGGTGAATAAGAATGTGAATAAAATTAGGAACTGATTGCGTTGAGTACTGAAATGCACATAGCCCCTGGGGCATAAAAGTGAATTGGCTGGAAAAGGTCTGATCCCGGATTCTCAAGGCTTGCCGTAATTTATTGTAAATTAGAGAAAACCTAGAATTGCCTCAACGAGGCTCAACTCAGTACACGCGTGTATGTATATACATTTGCCAGGCTTACGTCACCGAAGTTATGTTTCCTTAATAAAGAATCGCCGCAGAGACTGATGACATCTACGATGATGTCTCTACACTTCGAGAAGCTTTGTGGATTTCTGGAGATTGCAGTTCCGCCAGCGCCAGTTCTGACAAAGTAGGAAGTCAATCTCTACGATTTTCGAGCGCGACGCTATTTTTGAATGTACACATTTCGAAGCATTTGAGCTGCCAATTATTCGCAATCCATACAGGTTTTGTTAATTACCATGGAACAAACGGATTGGTTTCGAATATGGGCTTGAAGCGTTCGCCCTCTGCGCACCAATGTTCATGTATCACATCAATTCGACCGAAGTTGATATCAATCAGCTCGGAAACGTCTTCGGCAGATGTATGGGTGTTACGTATATTCAGTCATTATATCCATTGAGGGTAAGTAGGGCTTCGTTCTCTGAGAGGCCCGTTCCAGCTTTCCGACGCTCCCTAAAGTCGCGCGAGCTCAACACCGCACGTGTGTGATTGACACAAAGCCTGCGGTTGCCTCATTAAATTTGTACCGTTTTTTACGTGGTTACCTTATGTTTTTACACAGAAATGTCGTCCAACATACACTTATTATTACTTACCGATGCACATGCGTTTCGATGTGATTTGAAAGACGTTTCACGCCCAAAAATATTGTAAAGTTAGCAGAGTGGTTAAGGCGGCAGATTCTCGGCTAGTAGATCCCGCGGTCGTGGGTTCGATCCCCACCGTCATCTCTGAACGTTTTTTCTGACGCCTAAGGTGGCTGGAATTGAAAGAAATTGACACGGCACTCACCAATGGAAGGTCTGGGGCAGGATCGGAACTCAACGACCAGGAAGTTGGTCCCAACCACCTTGAAAAATGTGTTTCTTCGATGGAAAAATGTAAATGGAAGAACGCCAGCAAGAGGAGGCTCAAATTCACACGCGTGTTGCGCCTAAAACGGAGTCAGGAATTTAAAAAAAAAATCACTCCTTGGTCTGTAAATTTTTATGAGATTTTAAGTACAAAGAACGAGTCACAGCATGGCCCCAAATGGGCCTACAACAAATAAAACCTCACATAATGCTTGATGAAATAGTCCTAGACTGAAAATATAGTTCCTTAACTTTTAATTTTTTTCTCTTATCTATAAATTTCTTGCTAGTGCTAGGATTTGCTAGGAAAGAAAACGGAAACAATCCGGGAACTGAATTTAATTGCAGGACAAGGTTTTCTCCAGAGCTGAGGATTTGCAATTATGAAACCCAGACGAAAGAGTCGCCAATTCCGCCGAAGGATAATTGATTGATTGAGTGTTAAAATCCTCCGCCCTTCTCTAGGACGCAAATGCGAGCACAAACCCTTTCATTAGCGGACCGAGACAATGGCAGCCACCGCTCGTTAAGGCCGACGGCCAGACGGACAATTACCGGCAGCAGACGTCGAACAATTAATCTGCTGACGTCCGTCTCAACGTTGGAAGAATGGCTGGAATGACAGCCATGGCTCGGAAACCTTTGACAATTGCTTCATCACTGATGACTCACTAAAAGACGTGTTGTTTCCCCTGACAACCCATCCTTTCATACTGATGAAACACAGTCAAATGCTCATCAAGGATTTTAACAACCTCCCGACAAATCTCATTTAACTGCTGTTGGCAAACCTGCGTGATTTTCTATCACGATTATCTGTATTTAACAATAAATATAAAAAATGATCGTTTATAAAACGAAGCTGCGTAAAAACGGAACGAAATGGAATGTTTAAAGCATAAATTCACTCATGGTTAAGATGAAGTAAATTTAAAAACAGAAAAAGGTAAGAAAAGGTGACTAAAGAGCAAAAAATCATATGTGTTAAAAAATAAATTTTATTCGTAACAGAACGTATAAATTCCAGATTTCACGAAGGAAGAAACCATCCTAATTTTGTTTCTAGCTACGGAAAGATTTGATACATTTGTTCATTTAAAGTATGTGAGTGCGCGAGAAATAAAGAGAGAGAAAGAAAAAGAAGAGAGAAGGAGAGGGTAGGAGTGAGGGATGGTGAAAGGGAGGGAGAGAGGGAAAGGGAGAGAAGAAAAGGGAGAGGGAGAGGAAGAGCGACATTCTGAAGAAAAGGTGGCGAAAAGTATGGAAGCGAAACAGTGAGACAAAATGGAGGGAAAGAAAGAGAAAATGAGATAAAAGAAACCGTGGAAATTGGAAAAAAAATTGGTCAAAAGATAGAAAGATACAAAGTTAGATTGGGAGAGATATAGAGATGGATATTAATTGATTTATAGATAGATTGATTGATATAGTTAGAGGGAGAGGGAAAGAGAGAGAGAGAGAGAGAGAGAGAGAGAGAGAGAGAGAGGAAAGAAAGAGCGGGGGAAGAAAGGGCAAGAGAGAGAGAGAGTGAGAGAGACGAAATATAATCTATCTATCAAGAGATATGGTGGAAGAAAACCTCGATGCAAACTGATTATTTTAAACGAATTTGAAAGAAATAGAGAGAAAGAACGAGAAGAGGAAAAGAGAGAGAGAGAGAGAGATAGAGTGTGTGTTTCTGAAGAAAAATGGTGAAAAGTACAGATAAGCGAAACAGTGAGATATAATGAAGACAAAAAGAAAACAATGAAGGAAAAGAACAGGGAAATTGGTAGGAAGATAGGCAGATAAAAGTTAGATAGATAGATAGATAGCTAGATAGTGTGAGAAAGAAAGAGAGAGAGAGAGAGAGAGAGAGAGAGAGAGAGAGATTGACACATAGATTGATAGATATTGATATCAGAGATATTTATTTAATTATTTAAATTGTTAGAGAGGAAGGGAAATAAAGGGAAGGGTGATAAAGAGAGTCAAGAGACAGACAGAATAAGAGAGTGTGAGTGATGAAGAGAGTGAGGAAGCGAAGCAGTGGTATATTAAAAGTAAAAGAAGTTGCCAGAGTTAGGCTAAACCGTCAATACTTAGCGGTCGTCACGGAACGTGGACTACTAGCGCCGTTAGAATATTTACAAAATGTCATATTAATATTGGAGAAGACGAGAAAAAAGAAAAAGGGACAAACAAACAAAACAAGAAAAGTTCTCATTGTCAAATAAATGAACGTAAACATTTCATCAAGGTTGCTGTAACAATAATTATGTTTTTCATTACGGTTGTCAACAATTCACAGTATAATCACCCTCTCTCTTCCTCTTAATCTCAACATTTAGCACCCATCATCAAACATACAGGTGTACAAACACACGTATCCAAGATCACAAACTAAATATAATCAACAGATTTTGTGTTAAGTTAATCAAACCAACTGCGCAATTTTAATAAACTACAAATACTATTGTTTATATTTATCTATAAACTTGTTTTTTGCTGGTACTCTTTCTTGCAGTTTTATAGCAAATATTTTCGCTGGAATTGTATTGTACTACAGAGCATACGAGAAGCATACTCAGCGCGGTTTTACAACAAAATGTACGCCCTTGCCATTATAATTCCAAGAAGGGGGTGTTGAAACTTTTTCCTCGGCTTCTTTTCACACCTGCTATATATGCTTCTGCTTTTCCGTCTCGGCATTCCTTCAGTTATTTCTTCCGTCGTTTCCCGCATTGTCATGCATTATCAGTTCGCCTTGACGTCTCGACGACGTGCTCAGAATCCAAAGCGAAATCTACGTCAACCGACCTTCTAAATGACATCTAGATACCGTTTTTTAGATACGGTCACGCACAAATAAACCCCACATCGTATATATTGTAAAGATAAAATGTATACATACAAAAATTATTTATAAATGCTATCTAACGCAGCAATAGCCATAAAAATGTTGTGTTAGTAAATCAGCTATCCCTTCAAATTGTACTAATGGATGAGAAAATACTTTCCCTTTTATATTTTATATCAAAAACTACGCATATAATTAGGACATCAAATTTAGAAATTTTAGAAAAAATATAGTACGTGGTGGCGAATTTGTAACTTGATCATTCCTTAACAGTTTGGTCTAAAATTTACTTAACTGTTATTTCTACAGTAAACTAACAGTTTTATCTTTCTGAAGGTTTGGTGTTAACGGTTAAATGTTAAGAAATAATTGAGAAGATAGAGAAAATCTAAACAGCCAATACAAACTCGTTTATAATCATCTTAAAAAAATTCTTTTTATTAATCTACATCATAATTTTACGATTACACATCAGGCTATTCATATTATTAATTATTAATACTTCGACATAAAATAGTTTCTTTTTAAAGTGTTAGATATGGCGGCCATTTTTGTACTCGGGAATAATTCATTCTGGACCTCGGTATGGTCTGAATGAAAGAACAAATTCAATTCTTATCTTCCAAAATTTCGTCTTATTGTAGGTTCATCATCAAAATAATCGTAATGATGTCTACAAATGACTACACTATTACAATAGTGTTACAGTTGTGGCAGTATTGGGGATGAAACCTATAACCAATTAGAATTTATTTACAAAAAACTTAATTACGTCAATACGTGGGCATCCTTAAGTTTTGTCCTGATGACATTAAAATAGATCAAAAACATGGCTTGTAACAATTGTTGCGGGAAGTGCAGATCTTAATTGACCCTGCAAACTTCCGTACCCGTTTCAAGAGGTACAATTAAATTTTGTTTTGTTTTTTTCCCTTTTAAAAAGATGGCAACTACGTATTATACTTAAGAGGTTTTGGGAAAAAGAAAGGGGAGACTGATAATAATTTAAAGTAGAAATTGAATATTTACAATTTATTTACACTAAGCAAAAAATTAAAAGAAATTTCTTTAATTATCCAAAATAATTCATAAGCAAACCTACTGGCCAGGGTTTTAAAAAACAAAAGACGAAAAAAAAATAAGTAAAAGGTACTTGATGGGATGACTCCTCGCTTCTCCAAGCAATCGAAATAAGCGGTGTTGAGATGGAGGTTACTGCTGGGTTCCACTTCGACGAAGGTGCCTGTAAGGTCGGTGATGTGACGACAAGGTGTTGAACAGTAGAAATCGATGGTGAAGGTCCAAAGAAAATCGATATTAAGTTCGATTATCGATTCGGTAAACGGTGCGTTTTGTGCTGACCCAGGCAAGCGAGAGACTAATTTACTCCCGTGCAAAGGCCGAAGATACCGGCGTTATCGCTTGCCAAAATAAAAATAATAGGTCCTCAGCGATTTAAACAGGGCCTCCCGAGGCGAACCTTGATCAGCCGAAAACAACAAAAAATGAAGCTTCTTGGGCGTCAACAACAATTAAATTTATTTTTTATCCGGATCATACCAAGATCCAGACTATCCGTAACATAAAATAGTACATATTTAACTGTGACATCACATAAGAAAAGTAACGATCATCTAGAATATGAACTGTGTGTTAAGGCATAATAAATGCCGGAAGTTTGGCAACAGAGTAAAACGAAATGACTTTTTCACCACATCCCTTTTTTACAAAACAATCGCGTTACAATGCTGGCATGTTATCACTTGAAATATTTATTCAAGATGAAAAATTAAGCTTTACTCTTTATTACGTAATTTGGTCGTTACCAATCATTTTGGTTTGCTTATCCACAATAAATTGTGTATTTCAGACACCGAAGAGGGTGAAAAGCATATGAACTACATTCTCCGATCAGGATGAATTGTTTTGGTGGAAATACATTTTGGTGGTGATGAAGATAACATTACATGAAAAGTATGTATTTGAAAAAATAATTTTATCTTGATATTGGTTGAATCTTTGCTTGAATTATTATTTTCTATTTTTATTGTTCTTTTTTAATTAAACCAGAGGTAGTACACATTTGCAGGGTAACCTCCATTCCGTATTCTTTTTGTTTGCAACAATTGCGATGAAAGCGTTGACTAGAATGATGCATTATGAAATTTAAATCGAGTTTTGACCGTCAAGGGAATTTAAAATCAGTGCACGAACGAGAAAAAAATTGTAAGGCAACACAGTAACTAATGAAATAATAAAACGACAAGATGATACCCAACCCGCGTAACTGAGCTATCACTCACAATTCTCATTTTTTCCCCGTTGGGCCCTTTGTTAAATATATGATGCTCCGAGCCGGGAAAGGGAAAGTATATTTGTCTTCCTTTATTGCGGTTTTCATTTCACCGCCTCTGCGACCGGGAACAGAGGAGGCCCTAATCAAACTTGTTAATTAAATAAAAAAAAGGTTGTACATATTCCGATGGGGGCAATTTCCGTGGTTGATTAATAACCGGAGGGCCGGGAGAAGGAAAAGGAGAAGGCTCGTAAATAGCGGCCTGGGGAAGAATTGAGCATTCCCGACACAAAAGCAACACGCCATCCCCCTCATCCCTTTGCCCCATTCGGCTCCCCGTTTTATGGTATTATTCGCATAATGGGCAGGTAACGCCGGGACACTTCTCATCCCGGGGAGACATTTCTCCCAGTTTATGGGTATTTATATTCCCCTTGATGGCTCATGATAGACTCCGCTGCCCACAATTTCAAAAGAAAAAAAAATAAGAGAGCACCGGGGAAAGTCATTCCGTTAAATTCCCGGCGATAGAGTCTGAATAATGGAAGCGAATATTCGTGCTATAGATCTTTTTATTATGAATCGGGATTCAAAACGATAACGTACCCTTGTTCAACATGAAACATGGGCCGACAATTTCTCTTATATCAGAAAAAGTGTTATACAGTAATATTGCCAGCGATTCTCAAAAAACTAAAAACGACGTGTTTTCATTCTAAACCTAAACCTTGTCTTACTAGAAATCCGAAATTTTTCTTATCAAAGCACACGTAACCTGTATAATTGTAAACCTTTGTTTACCTTTTAGGGAATATTTTGATATTTAAACACACTCATTCTCTCATTTATTATTAAATACATTCATTCGAACGAATTGACGTTGTTAGTTATGATACCAATACTTTCGGGATTCATTCTAGTTGACGTTGATCGACCTATGTAGTTTAAACTGATGTTGTATTGGATATTCTTGTGGTCATTACAGGTGAATAAAGAACATCACTATTGGGTTTCACCAAGTTTCGGCGAATGTTCCGCCATTATCAGGGCCTAATTTATTAAAAAACAAACTTTACATGAACAGAGTTACATACGTACTTGACCCAGTTGTTAGGAAAATTCAATTTATTGCACATGTTTGTTGTTTTTTTGAAGTGAAGGTGAAAATGAATCTATATACTAAAAAACAAAAACCGTCTTGCTTAAAGTCTAATGACCCTCATCGGTCATCCTTTGGTTTCACTTTTTCATAAGTTAACACTAAATCTCAGATACATGCATTTCTCTATCACAGATACGTTATATATATGTATACAACTTTTTTTACTGTTTTTTAACTTAAAATTATAATTTAACTATATACAACTATGTACAAGGATTTGAAGAATATTGAGAACACACATCGGACGGTTATAACATGGTAAGGGACCTATCCCTGTTATCAATCCCGGTGCGATCAGACACACCAACGTCACTATGCGCTTTATTTCGATTCATGGACAGTTGTAGGATTCCCGAATATGCCATGATGGAGCCCAGTCGATCCATTTGTAAATTACAAGTGTTTTTTTCGTAACATGAACAAAGACTTTTTTCAAAAGTAGTCGTCTCTCCAAGTTCAACTCTCTGGCCAGGATCCCAGGGGAGTCCAACTTGAAGAAATGACCACTTTCCGTCGCATGTGTTGCCAATCCCGTGGTTTTCTTTCTATTTATACAGTCCAGTCTATGTTGGTTCATTCTTATTTCTACTTTGTGTTTTGTTTCCCCAACATACTGGATATGGCAACCCGCTCATGACACCTTGTAAATCACACTCGACTGTGGGCTTATTGGCTTCTTCGCCTTTAGGTTTGAATGCAAACATCTAAGGTTATTTTTAAATTTATACGTGATACCAATTTTCCCCATCTTATCTTTAAACAATTTCTTGATTTTCAGGGATACATTAGGAACATATGTGATTGATCTAAATGAAATTGGTTTATCACTTTCCTCCATCATGACATTGGGGGTAATGTTATCCATTAGAGCAGTATTCTGAACATATTTTTCTTTAAATTCATTTATGTGCCTACTTGCCAGTGCCAACGGGTAGTGGTTTGTTTTTAACGTTTTGTTCCAGATATTTTAAGTCGCTCAAGCCCAAGGCTCGGTTTATCAAATTTCTGGCACAGTTCACCTTTAGAGAGAAAGAATGGGAAGAGTTGAAATCCAGGAATCTATCATTGCTAGTGGGCTTTCTGTACCAATTGGTCGTTAATCTGTAATCATTTCTTTCAATGACCAAATCCAAGTATGGAAGTTTACCATTGTTCTCCTCCTCCACTGTAAACTTTAGGGCGCCATGGTAGGAGTTTAACAGTCTAAGCATTTCTTGAACATAAACTCTTGGTATAATGCTTAAAAGGTCATCAACATATTTTAATAATAATTTAATTTCAAACGGCAATTGTAACAGAACCTACTCCAAAAGGTCGGTCATAACCAGGTCGGCCAGGACAGGAGACAACACTCCACACATGGCTACACCATCCTTTTGTTTGTAAATCTCATTCTCGAACTGAAAGTATCCATTCATTGCTGTAAATTCCAAAGTTTCCATAAACAGTTCTATGGAAAGGTCCGGATATGTAACTCTGTTCATGTAAATTATGTTTTTTAATAAATTAGGCCCTGATGATGGCAGAACATTCGCCGAAAGCTTGGTGAAACCCAATAGTGATGTTCTTTATTCACCTGTAATGACCTCAAGAAGATCCAATACAACATCAGTTTCGGGATTTATTTATGAACAAAGGATATTTTGAGGTCATTGTGGAGGGTGGTATAAAACATATATTTTGAGCATTGATTCTGAAGACTTTGGATTGTTCGGATGGGAGTTGGAAAAACTATTGACGGATGCCACAAAAATTTGACAACATACGGTAGGAAAAACTTTTTGGCAAATTTGTCCGAAATTTTGTTACCTTCAAGCTCTTCAATAGTCATCAAAGCTTAGAAATAAGTATGAAAGAAATATTTGAAACAAATAAAACAAATCAGAAGATTTGTTTGTTTTTTGTACACAAACATTTCGCCTAGGTAACTTGGCTTATAATTATTGGCTTCATTATAAACGATTTGGAGAGACTAAAATACCAGGCATTTTTTCCATTACTATTAAAATTATAGCTGATCAACAGGCAAGGAACGCTGCAAACCGTCCACAAAGAAGAGATCAATTTCCTCTCCGCCCAGATGATATAGTAATTTATGTTAAAAACATTATTAAACGAATGTGGGATAGTTTGAAAGAAATTAAGCCATTTGTATATAAATGGCCGACTGAGGAACTTGAGAGAAAAGAACTTGCGATTCTCTCTAGATTGCGAATAGGTCACATCAGGCTAATCCAAAAAAGGCTTTTAGTACGCAACAACCTTCCTGTTCATCAACTTTGGTCGACATTGCAACCCTTTAGGCATAGGCTCAACCTTTCGAGTAATTTAAAGGAGTTACTGGTTCCCCAGGGTTTCTTTCGAAGAACACTTTTCAGCTTTCTTAAATATATTGGAATTTATAATGAGATTTAGGCCTTTTCCCATTGATATTCTATTGAATGTTTGTCTGCTAATGTTTGAACGAGAGTTGTGCGTGCAAGATTTCTTTCTTTTTTCAGGAATTTTTGAGGCTGCCGGAACGGAAAAATGAAATAGAAGAAAATAAAAATTTCTAGGTAATAAACTGCAATAGTCAAAATCGCAATTTAAATAAGAAAGGTAGCTCCCGAAAAAAAACCTTTCGTAAAGATTAATTAATTAAAAAAATGTTATTCGGTCAATCGGACCACGAACTCTAATGGATTTAATAGTAAATTGAAGTATATCTTCACTAAAGCTCTCCGTGGACATTTCATTTGTCGCCGAGAAACAAAATTTGGAAAATGGCTAAAAGGAAGGAAAATTCGAAAGGTGGGGTTGAGATGGAAAGTTAGGGTCCGAGTGGATCGAAGTCACGATAGCTCAAGTGGCAGAGCAGCAGGGTATTTAGCTAAGGATCGTGGGTTCGGATCCCGCTCATGACACTGACTTTTTTATCTCAACCAATACCTTACGTAAAGATTAACTAATTGAAAAAATAATAATGATAACAAGACTTTCATTCATATGTTTAACATGTACACCCTAAAAAACAGTAAAATTGACAAATTATAAGGAAAATATAGCCAGAACGGAATAAATAATAACGCATTTATTTAGTCTTTCACTCTAGCCACCGGACAATGGTAGATTTATGATCGTCCCAGACTCCGCTTAGTCTTGCTGTTCTTTGTCAAAGTCTTCGCTTTATAACCAAAGGGGCACGGTTTGTCGTTTATTTAACGACTATCCGTGATCCCACTTAATCCTTTGCCACTGACGGCTCATTATGCCCGGCGGCGGAGAAACCTCGGACTCGGATAATAAACAATTTTAAAATTATACCGGGCAGTGTTCAGTTGGCAGTTTGATCAACAAAATTCCGTGATCTGCGCATTGGCTGTATCGACATTGTCGTTTAAAATTTATCGAGGTATACGGTCAGATATAAAGACAGATATCTCATCTTCCCTCCCACATATTAATAAAATTAAATATACATTAACAACACTTTCAAATTAACATAAGAAATTATTGTATGTTATATTCAAAATATAAATTATTTATTTATGTAGGAGTAATTATATAACATAATATTTGCTTTAAATTTAATAATGGGCACGGCTTTTTCCAGTTAAGTTATTTAAGTTATTTCCACCTTCTCTCTCCTTTTGTGTCCTATTTCTTTTCACGTTTTCTTTTCAGTTTAGAAAACTACATCTGAGTCCTTCGGACCGAGTTGGTAGGGAAGGCTGAAGATAAATCTGGCTCGCTTTAATTAGAGAGATAAGGTCTAATTATTTCGCTGCCCTCAAAATTAACAGGCTCTTCTTGCCTTGAGGATTGGGCTTTCCTGGACGAATTGGGTTGGTTCGTGTTACAGAAACGTTTCAACAAACAAGAATTACAAATGTTGCTGTAAATACATTTTCGTAAAATATATATAACTTTAGATCTCGGAAAATCCATACGTGAATGTGTGTTTTGCTTCTTGTTCTTTTTTAGTGCATTTACAGTACAACCTCTTCATAGAATCCCCAAATTTCTGGGTGCTCGTATTATCGGAAACAATCGTGACATTAAGATCGTGATATGTGCACCGTGAATGGTGTTAGAACCTCTTATTTTCTCATCTAACTATTTGTTTTTCTTATTCTTACACATTGGACTTTAAATGAAAAGTACAAATTGCAGAAAGAAAAGGAAAAGTAACAAAAACATTAACAGTCAGAAATGTTTCAACAAACACGAATTAAAAAATTACAAATGTTGTAAATAAATTTTTCAACAATATTATAAGTAGGGTTAGATTTTGTAAATTCCATATGTGAATATTTGTGTGAGTTCGCTTGTCGAATCCGATTTACCCTTGGAAATAGCGAAACGCCGAAACTCGCCTGACTGATCAAAACATCACGGGAGGAAATTACATAACCAAAGTTTCTTTGTGACTTAAAATTATATAAATGTTAATAAAAATGTTCTTTGAATATAAAAAATACATCATCTAGTTCGATGCTGACTGCATATTTTACTTTCAACAACATACAACTCCTTCGAAAAATTACTTAAACATTTCTTTTTTTTTATTGTCACGTTTAACTGGTTAACTTTATTTTTACGAATCGTTTTCTACCTGCAATACCAACATTTCACTAAAACGAAAACATAGTGTTTCACAAGAATCAAATGTAATTGGTCTGAACATTTTTTTAATGTCATAGAATTAGGAAATTTAGTACCAACTTTATTTTTCATACCGGACCGACCGGGTTTTGAAACATTTTCAAGAAATAATTTTTCTAATATAAATAATGATACGAATAACAATCATCATAATGTGCAGTATGCTAATTATATATCCCGCCTGATCTGCAATTGAACGTAAGCACTTAAAAGTCTGCATAATCAACTACCTCAACCTGTAATAATACGAGGTGATTTCAACGGCCACAACCCACTTTGGGGTGGAGACCGTATTAATAATTATGGAAAACCCATCGAATTGTTCATCGACCAATACAACTTAAACGTACTTAATAACAGTTACCCTACTCATTTCTGTTAAGCCCTCGACTTAGATGGCATACACTTAATACCCATGGATGTGATTACCCAAGTATTATTAATGTTTTCTTCCCTTTTCTGATGGATATCAACTCAATAAATAATCAGATAGGGAAGCTTACAGGCCCGTATTTAAAAATTTAGTATACCTACGAAAATTAAATGTAGAAAGTCCCTATACTGACGCCATAATTGATGATTTCAACAGAATTATTCTGAATGAGGCCCATATCGCGGTACCTCGTTCTCATCCGGATGATTCCCAAAATAAAGAACGCTGTTTAGTACCATGGTGGAAGTGATGAATGTAAAACTGCAATAAAAAAAGCAAAGGAATCTTAAAACATTTTCTAGGAAACCCGTCCTCTGATATACTAAATACATATAAACTCGGAAAACCGAATGCTTGGTATACGTCAGGAAATGTAAGAAGCAATTTTCTAAGCAAAGTAAGCAGTAGAATACCTAGTACAATCTTCTGGAATACTGTCAGAATGATCAGCGGTTTTGGTAACCACCTATCAATTGTTTGCTGAAAAACAATAATTACATGACAGGCAAATAAAAATTTAAAAATGCCGACTTGTTAGTACAAAATTTGTATGACAATTCATCAAATAATAGTCTAGACCTCTTATTTCAGGATATCTAAAATTAACCTTTTGACCCTCTCAATCAGCCATTTTACATGCATTAAATAGAATAAAAGATGCATCTTTTGGTTCCCACCAAATATGCATAAGTTTCATTAAGAACCTTTGTTGTAATAACAAATTAACAATTTTTAATATTATCAACAAAATTTACACTGAAGGGAACAGTCTAAAGTCCTGGCCGATTGCAATTGGTCTACCGCTGGCAAAACGGATTAAAATCCCTTATTCGTGAAAAGTTATAGAATTATCTCTATGACGTGCTCCTAATGTAAACTAACCGAAAAACTAATTTCGAATAACAGTGGTAGACATGAAAATTTGCAACCCCCAGTTATTCAAACGCGTTTCGGCATTACGCCATCTTCGGTGAAAAACTGTCTGTCATTCAGTCTGATTGGGGTTTATATAGTGTTGCGTCCGTCGCTTGTCGCTGGGGGCGTTTCGTTAGGGGGCGTGGTCTCCGTGCTCGTTGGTCGGTCTTGGTGGCGGTTATTTTCATTGTCAGTTATTATTTGTGCGTTGTCGGTTTTTATTTTTTCCTGGTCCGACAACGCACAAATAATAACTGACAATGAAAATAACCGCCACCAAGACCGACCAACGAGCACGGAGACCACGCCCCCTAACGCAACGCCCCCAGCGACAAGCGACGGACGCATTACATGTTACGATACCAACATTTAATACGATGTTGGTTGGGATTCGGGTTGTGGTCTTCAAACATACAATGTTATTATATCAACGCCCAAGCTTTCGACAAGTTTTATTGCCTTCTTCAGGGGATCTACATAGACATAGGGACATAATCATTTAAATAGTTATAAATTATTTTGCCAGTTTGTTGGTACTTACAGATATAAAGTCATAACTTAAACACATTACACATTTCACGATATGTATATATACAAACTATATACATATATAATTAATAAATAAATAAAAACCACTTCTTAATAGCCTCTTACATATACAGGGTGAATTGCTACTCGTGCTACAAACTTCTCCAGTAGATTCTTCACCCTAAAATGAACAAAAAAGTTCATATTGTCCATGGTCCGATTCTCAACCNATCGGACCATGGACAATATGAACTTTTTTGTTCATTTTAGGGTGAAGAATCTACTGGAGAAGTTTGTAGCACGAGTAGCAATTCACCCTGTATATGCATTTTTTTAAAACAGTAACAATTACTTAACAATTAGTATTCTTTAGGTACATAAATATCACAGTCGTTTGACTAGAAAATTGTGTTTATCACGTTATCAGGTTGGAAGTACCCCACACTATCACCTACTGATAACAATCATTTTCCACAAGTTTTAAAACAAGATTTTAATTTCTAGTACATTGGTAATTCTATGTTATCACAGCTTGTTATAATAAATAAAATCTTTCGTTGGAGAGTTGGTGTTCGAGAGGATCAAAGTCACGATAGCTCAATTGGTAGAGTAGCGGTTTATTTAGCCGAAGGTCGTTGGTTCGAATCCAGCTCGTGCCACTAACCGTTCTCAACCAAGACCTTACATTGAAAGAATAATTGATTGAAAGATGTAACTTGGTCAATTGACCACTAAAACGTAAAAGGACTTATTGCTTTAACTGATTACCAAATAAGCAAACACAAAATCGAGAGATTTCTTATTAGTGTGTAATCTGTACTTCGGTCGTTTCGTATCAGCCGTAATAAAACCGTGTAGGTCACCCACCCCTGGAGGAAATGGCAAACAACAGGTAGCGAAGATATTAGGCTAATATGAATCTCTTCACACAATCCGCTATTAGCACAACTACTAATGTAAACGAATGACTCCCGTTATTGCGAGCTGTATCAGTAATTACAAACTCTGCCCGTTATTGGGCCCCCATGAGGATCCATTGTTCGTCGAGTCGATAAATCTCGTATTACCCTAATTGTTGTTGCCCAGAAGAAACAAAAGAACAGTTTTGTCTCGCCTAGTACTCCGCGACCGCCTTAGATCTTCTTTTTCATGCGGGGATGTGAAAAAGTACGAAATAAAAGGGGCTAGGTAATCTAGAAGGGTGCTACGTGGATACTGAGCCGGAGAGACAAATGGGGGACGCAACATGTGTCGCGAAGGATTCAGCCGGAATAAGAGAAGTGAAAGTAGGAGATAATAAGTGATAAGGTCAAAGAAAGCCTACTACATTAGAAGGAAATTGTTTACGTAAAATATAACAAACGAATATTTAAGCGATATAAGCATTCTTTAATTTATTATAAAAAATGAAATATCGTTCTATTTTATATATTTCATTTTAAAAAGTACCACGGTGAATGCAAAAATAAAAAATAAATTTTGTTATTTTTTTAGTCTGCGATATTTTTCTCTCTCCCAAATGAGGTTGATACATATATAAAGCATGTTTATAAGACTGGTCTTATTTTATAAAGGACGCAATACCTCTTGGCTATGAATTAAAGTCACCCTACTTTCTCCGAAAAGGTAGAATATTTTCTCCGCCGAACTTTTTTTTTTTTACTAATAACATTGATATATAGTTTCGTAGGATAAAAAAGATCATATTAGGTCTAATGTGACTTATAATAAGCCAGTATTGAAAATTCTTATAAATTGTCGAGATAGATGTTCGTTAGGTGGGTTTTCTGTAGAGGGGTGCCGATACAATGGAAGAACATCAAAATTCAATCCACCCTCCCGTAGAAGGGGATGGAGGGGGAGGATATTTTGTCGGTGTCTACGTCGTTGGTTGGCTTTGAAGGGAAGGGGCTTGTATTTTATGTATTCAAATTTCCAGCGGGCTCGCTCCCCTTGATATCATATGTTTCCCTTGAGCTGCCGTCGTTAGCATATCGCTTCGGAAGGCGGAAACCCAACTAATCTAAACCGACTCCGATCAGATCAATTTATTTGACTAGAGGAAAAAGGTCTGTCTCCACTTTATTTATAGCTTTGGGCTGCTTTTAACGTAACGTATACTCACTATTTAGGGTCATATGATGACATATCATTACCTGAAAAAGAAAACATGCATTAAAAAACTGGCTTAAACCTGCAATTAAAAAAAAATCATGGAAAAATTTACATACATACTACACGTAATTACCGTCCATCTTTGTACTAACTCTTACACAACAAGTTGGACTAGTTTGTACTATATACTTCTTTATATAAATCGAAAGATATTTGTTTTATGCTAACTATCGGTTCTTTCCTTAGTTTGCTCTGTCACAATCTCTCTGTCTATCTTCTCCTATCTACCATTTTCCCTCATTCATCCTTTTTGGGCTCTCTCTCCTTTTTCCCCTCTCTCCCTCCCTCCCATCGCCCTCCCTTAGCCGCCAAATCTCCCCATCTCCCTCATTCAAACTCCCACGATCTCTATCTCCTTCCCTCTCACTCTTTCTTTCAATCTATGTCATCTCTCTCTCTCCCTTCCGGTCGCGCATCATTTCTTTTGCTATTTCCTTCCTTCTCACTCCCTATCTATCTATTCCTCTGTCTTTTCTCATTCTGCCTTTCACTCTATCTCTCTCTGTCTCTCTCACTCTCATACACCCTCCCTTTCCCTTTCTCTGTCCCTCTCTTTATGTTTGATCTTTTCCAATATTTAAAATTTATTGTTTCAGTGTTTAAGGTTATGTGTGGATATTTTTTTTTGTCTTATGATCTATACATATTAACCATGGGGACGAATTCTTGTATGTGTGTTCATATTTGGGGGGGGGGGTATCGTGAAAAAAGGGCCAAAGGCGACGGTGGGAATCGAACCCACGACCGCGGCGTCTATGAGCCGAGAGTCTCTCACGCTAACCACTCGGCTACCGCGGTCCTCTTCGTGTGGATATCTTCTTAGTTAAAAAAAACACACTTATAAAATACAAAAACCTGCTTAAAGATATCATGGAAAAATAAAATAAAACTATGCACAAGATTCCTTAAACTAATTTATGTTTTCATAACTTACATTATGTAAGTACATATTGTACATTAAAAATATACCGTATTGTACTATATAGTATGAGTTGTATTTAAAGTGGTGTTTATAAAATCGATAAATAAATATATATAAATCAATGATACCAGGCTGATCCTAACTCTAAGTTCTAAACTTCTTTTCTCTCTTAATCACTGTTTGCCACTCACTCTCTTGCGCTCCCTCCCTCTTCCTTTTTCTCTCTTATGTATCATGTCATTTTTCTAAACTTCTAGAATTTAACCCTCCTTCTTTTTAGTACGTTTACAGTACAATCTTATCAAGAAAATCCCTAAATTTCGCGGCGCTTGTATTATGTTAAACACTCATTACATACGTCTTGATAAACTAAATATATGCGCGCCGTGAACGGATCTATAACCTCACATTTTAACATCTACGAGTAATTATTTGTTCTTCTCATTCCAAACATTGGACATTAAATAAAAATTCACTAATTTCGTGGTCCGCTTGACCAATTAAATCATTACAATTAATTAAGGTTTTTAGTTGAGATGGAAAAAGGTTAATGGCACGAGCGGGATTCGAACCCACGATCTTCGGCTAGATACGCCGCTGCTCTAGCACTTGAGCTTTCGTGACCTCGATCCACTCGGACGTCAACTTCCTATCTCAAAACTCATAAGGTGGGGTTGAGATAGGAAGTTGATGTCTGAGTGGATCGAGGTCACGGATAGCTCAAGTGGTAGAGCAGCGGCATATCTAGCCGAAGATCGTGGGTTCGAATCCCGCTCCTGCCATTAACTTTTTTTCATCTCAACTAAAAACCTTAATTAATTGTAATGAATAAATAAAAAGTTGAAAGTGCAGAAAGAAAAGGAAAAAGTAGCAAAAACAATAGCAACAGAAACCAAGATAAATGAGAATTCGTTTTCTATCTCGTAAAAGGTTCTTAATTAAATTTCTAATTTACAATTGTTTTTCAGATTTAACAGCTCAATTGTTTTAAATAAACAGCGTTGAATTGGTTAACAAAAAAAAGGTAGTTCGTCGTTGATTTTAAATGCAATATTATTTCAGTGATGGGAAAAAATAAAACATTGATTTCGCCCCCACTCCAGAAACAAAATTCCAATTTCCTTCTCGCCTACTTAAAAAACCTGAATATTTCTGAAATATCATCTTAGACTACTTTTTCACACTTCGTGCGCTCCGTTTTAGCTTAATAAGCTTGACTTATATCAACGAAAAAACAATAACAACTAAAATT
The DNA here is from genome assembly GCF_000648675.2 of Cimex lectularius. NCBI lineage: Eukaryota > Metazoa > Arthropoda > Insecta > Hemiptera > Cimicidae > Cimex > Cimex lectularius. Next base: position 61,448 of record NW_019393084.1, read on the forward strand.
AATAAAGTTTATATTAATTTCTTTTTCCAATTCTGATTGAATAATGATTTTATTTTTTTTAAGTCAATTCATTATTTGATATGATTTAACAATAAGTCTAATTTTTGTGTATACGATGGCATTGAATAAATAGAATTACCATAGCGGTTTTTTACAGTTACTAATATCACAACATAACAATGCAGTAACGTGTTAGCACATTTAATTAAAATTAATTAAGTTCAGTTTTAAATATAACATTTTCTAAATATCATTCATATTTTCGTCTATGGAAAACTCAAGTATGTGATCAATAAAACCATCTGGAGAGAGGGTTAGAGAATGTCCTAAAACTGTCTTCTATATGTAACTTCTATGAGAACTGAGTTTTCACCTTATTTATCTTATTTTTAAGAACGGGTGTTGACGCCCAAGAAGCTTCATTTTCTTGTTGTGTTGGCAAGCGATAACGCCGGTATCTTCGGCCTTTGAACGGGAGTATGATCCGAATGAAAAATAAATTTAATTGTTGTTGACGCCCAAGAAGCTTAATTTTTTGTTGTTTTCGGCTGACCAAGATTCGCCTCGGGAGGCCCTGTTTAAATCGCTGAGGACCTATTATTTTTATTTTGGCAAGCGATAACGCCGGTATCTTCGGCCTTTGCACGGGAGTAAATTAGTCTCTCGCTTGCCTGGATCAGCACAAAACGCACCGTTTATCGAATCGATAATCGAACCTAATATCGATTTTCTTTGGACCTTCACTATCGATTTCTTCTGTTCTACACCTTGTCGTCACATCACCGACCTTACGGACTAAGTCAACTGTTTCGTCATCCGGCTCTACAGGCACCTTCGTCGAAGTGGAACCCAGCAGTAACCTCCATCTCAACACCGCTTATTTCGATTGCTGGGATAAGCGAGGAGTCATCCCATCAAGTACCTTTTACTTATTTTTTTTCGTCTTTTGTTTTTTAAAACGCTGGCCAGTAGGTTTGCTTATGAATTATTTTGGATAATTAAAGAAATTTCTTTTAATTTTTTGCTTAGTGTAAATAAATTGTAAATATTCAATTTCTACTTTAAAGTATTATCAATCTCCCCCGTTCTTTTTCCTAAAACCTCTTAAGTATAATACATAGTTGCCATCTTTTTAAAAGGGGGGAAAAAAATTTAATTGTACCTCTTGAAACGGGTACGGAAGTTTGCAGGGTCAATTAAGATCCACCCTTCCCCCCTACAACGGGAATTACTCTTAGCAACATTTTCTGCCCCTATGCAGTTTCCAACAAACACTGTAGATATTCAAATGCATTTTAACGGTTCCTCACATACCTTCGTCGCAGAATAATTGTGCAACATTTAGAAAGAGAAAGGAATGAACAGTGTTTTTTCTGTGCAGTTTGGTGTAAAAGATTCGCAATTTAGAGGATCATAGGTGCTAAAACAAATTTCTGCAATTTTTCAAAAACGTTATTTTTTAATTTATTAGGTTTCGTGGTCCGCTTGACCTAATAAATTCTTTTCAACTAATTAAGGCTTTTGCTTAAGATAAAAAAGTGAGTGAAAAATGGCAAAAAGGAGGGAAAATTCAAAAAGTGGGGTTGAGACGGGAAGTTAGTGTTCGAGTGGATCGAAGTCACGATCTCTACTCTCAAGTGGTAGAGCAGCGGCGTATTTAGCCGAAGGTCGTGGGTTCAACCGCAGGTTTTTACATACGCAACATTTTTACATAAGGTAAAATTGATCTGTGTGCTTTTTGTTAGGTTTATCTTTATTCTCCACTTTGTGAACCATAGTGTTAATTCATTCAGGTGTTGCTGTAAGTGTTCAGTGTTAACTGAGGGGTCCGAATTGCGTGTAAGAATCGCTGTATCATCAACGAATGTGTGTGTCGAAATGTTAACATGTGTAGGAATATCTGCAGTGTATATGGAAAATAGAAAAGGGCCAAATATGGTATCCCTGAGGAACACCCGCCCTAATGGATATGTTAGGTTTGTGCACCAAACTATTAATGAATTCAAGTGTTGTAAGTATTGAGTGTTAATTATTAAAAATCGCTTTATCATCAGCTAATTATGTTTCAAAATGTGAACATATGTACGAATATCAGCAGTGTATATTGGAAATAGAAATGGGCCGAGTATGCTTCTCTGAGGAATACTCGCCCTTATGGATAAGTAAGGTTAGAATTCAGTCCCCTGACGGACTCGACAAAATCGATCCGTCAGATAAGATCTCAGTATAGGATATTACATATGAGGGAGGATGTTCTTCAGTTTCCAAAGCAAGCCCGAGTGCCAGACTCGATGGAAGGCCTGTTCGAAATCAAGAAAGACACCCAAGCGATGCTGTTTTTGTTCGAGGGAAGAGGCTATATTGTCAGTAACACATTAATTGAAAAGTTATTTTTTAATTTTTAACTTTTGTTATTGAAGTCCATTTTTGTATGGATTGTTTGGCGTATATCATTTGAAATGTTGAGACTGAAAGTGCTCGATTGAAAAATTATGTCTACATAGAACGAAATTGTGACTAAGAATGGATAAACCACAATATACCAGAAACCTGGCTTATGACGGAAATACTGAAATACAAAAAAAAAAAAAAAACTACTGGTGAAGAGTCTTGTTCCTTCATATTCCTTTTTCCCGACCTCGATATCAATACTGACTAGAATTTGAAACAAGATGGCCCTCCCCGATTATTTCGAAAACGATTAACTTTAGCAAAAAATAATCTTTACCAACCACAATTTTTTTTTTAAATTTTTGTTACAAAAAGCATACCCCTCACGGGTCTTCCGTCGGTCCCATCAAAATTTTCCTTTCAGTAAAACTGGCATAAAATAAGCTTAGAATCGAATTGTTCAATAAAAATGTGGGATTCTCTTTTACAATAACAAAGTTAGTGTCATTTCCCAGATAGATGAGAAAGTTATTTTAAATAGTTGACTACCACGAGATTCCTAGTGAAAATTAACCTGGGGTTTGTATAAGACAATTTTTTTCCAAATGCTATTCGTTTTCGAATTAAATGGGTGGAGTATAGAAGTTGGTAAACCCTGTATACTCATTAAAACCTATATCAGAATGGTAATAACATAAATGAGAATAAAATATGTAAATCCCACCACGATATAATCTAACCATTAGTTCACGAGATATGAAAGAAATAATAGAGGGATTAGAAAACATAATCCGAGAAGTGCTCAAACTTCATTAAATTTAACGCTTATAAATTTTATATTTGTTTCTGTAATGTTATATAAATTTTAAATTACATTTTGTAAACATTTGTAAACCTTTTCGTAAATGCAGGTAGTTTTAAACTATTTTAATTTTTTAATATTCTTGATGTAATGCATATATGTGGTACAATTTTTTTTACCAATGTCCATAATAAATTTAAATCAGTTCGAAGAAAGAAAAAAATAAAATATATAAATGAAATACTTTTTTATGAATTTGAGGTTTTCGTCGTCTCCGTCTAATAAAATATATATTAGCATTAAAAAAAGATAAAACAAAACCTATCGAAGAAAATAACAATAAATAAATTATCAATTTATGATAATTCAGTTTTCATAAAATACAAAAACGATCTGTAGATATTGTCAAACCCTGTTAGTTACTCATTATACTCTCTTTTTCAGAAAAAATTTAATAATTATAAAAACAAGTTTTGAAAACAACTTTAGTTACAGGGAAACCTGAACATAGTTTCAAGCAAATTAAAAAAAGTACTTTTTTTCAAGTGTAGCAAACATAGCGACTAATATCGATTATTACAGATTCGGTGACCGGTATAACCTCCTAGGTGACAACAATTGAGTCTTCAACTTACCGTACATATATACGCAAATCGTGAGTTGAATTCTTAAATGCACATAAATCAAATGAATTTACTAGATAAGATTATTCCTTTATAAATTCATTAGATTTCGTGGTCCGATTGACCAAATAACTTCTTTCAATTAATTAATCTTTCTGTAAGGTATTAGTTGAGATTAAAAAAGCCAGTATCACAAGCGGGATTCGAACCCACGACCTTCGACTAAATATGAAGCTACTCTACCACATAAGCTATCGTGAATTCGATCCACTCGGACATCAACTTCCCATCTCAACCCAAGCTCGTGGGTTCGAATCCCGCTCGTGGCACTGGCTTTTTTACCTCAACCAATACTTTATATAAAGATTATTCATTATGTCGACATCATCTTCATATGTTTTACTTTCGTCTCTTCTTAATTATTTTATACATTAATTGTAAAAATATTTATATTATGTAGCAATTACACTATATTTGAGCATATAAATCTTAATAAGGAAATTTGTTACTAAAGACGACAATAATTTTTGTTCCGTATAAAAATGTATAAAATATATTTTATATGGCAAAAAAATTCATAGGTTGGAATATTTCTTTTTTCGTAGAAGTCTTTGCGTCGACTTCAGTAGAATATTGTCCAAGAGATTTGAAATTTCCGGCCGGAACGTGGCAATTTGCAACGCGAGATATATTAGCTCGCTACGTCTCGTTTTTCCTGATATGCCCGGCAAACAATGCCTCGTTGATCTGAACATATTACAAAAGGAGCCGCATTTGAAACAATACGAGCCAGAATTGACACGGTTCCGACGCAAATCATGGCTTTATATTTCCCCAGTGTATAAATCTCTTTAGAAAAAAAATCCCTCTTTCCTTTTTAAATTAGGATTAATTCCGCTTGTGTTCTTCTTTCGGAGACGTGCAAGGGGTGTTTTCGGCAGAACACCTGGAGATAAGTGCTCGAATGGCCACTTTACTTGTTGAAGTCGGGAGAGGGAGCGAGCAAGAGAGTAAAAGAAGAAAAGGAACAGCTCAGAAGGGGCGTGTGTGATAAGGGTGAAGAGAGATATATATGTAGGTCTAAAGTGGGCTGATACTCGCTCCGAATCCCAAGAAAACCGTTTATGTACATTTGGCTACCTACGCAAAAAAGAGAATGAAATTCATTTGACCATGTGGAAACTCGGCATTTTGACTTTCGCCCGAAATCCCGAAGGTTTTAAAATAACGTTAAACGTTAAAACGTGGTTGTTTGGCTATACCTCTGGTAAATGTAATCAAATATGTTTATAAGTAATGTATCAAAGTGAAATCTTACGGAAAAAATAAGGCATAAATACATGAAAATCACTAAAAATTTTCTGTTTATATAATTAGAAAGTTAATTTACAAAAAACTTCAACTTACTTGGCTTCTTTTTATGAGCTTTAATTTTTAATTAATATCATCAATATATCAATTCCTATAGATTATTTAAGCCGAAATATCGATGAACGTATGTTAATAAATTTAAAAAAAATAATATGTCCATTATATTTTGTGGTCTATTGACCACATTACTTCATCCAATTAATTAATCTTTATACGTATGTTTTTGGTTGAAATGAAAATGCTTGTTCTACGAGCGGGATTCGAACCCACCACCTTCGGATAAATACGCTGCTGCTCTACCATTTGAGCTATTGTGACTTCTATCCACTTGGACAATTCCTTATCTCAATCTACAACCTTTCAAATATTCCCTCTTTTTTGCCATTTTTCAAATGTCGTGTAATCAGGATTCGATTCTCGGCGACGTATGAAGTGGCCACGGGGAGCTGTTGGTGAAATTATACGTCGTTTTACTTATTAAATCCATTATGTTTAGTGGTCTATTGACCAAATTACTTCTTGCAATTAATTAATCTTTTTATGTAAGGTTTTAGTTGAAATGAAAAAACTAGTATCACGAGCGGGATTCGAACCCACGACCTTCGATCCACCAAAAAATGGCAAAAAAATAGGGAAAATTCGAAAGGTTGTAGATTGAGATGAGGAGTTGGTGTCCGAGTGGATCGAATTCACGATATCTCAAATGGTAGAGCAGCGGCGTATTTAGTCGAAGGTCAAGGGTTCGAATTTCGCTCGTGGCACTAGCTTTTGCATTTCAACCAAAACCTTACCTAAAAAGATTAATTAATTGAAACAATAATATATATTAACATTATAATTTGAAATTTTATTTTAATAAAAAATAATTTAGCATTGATAATTATGACTATCTCATCGGCTTGCCCTTTACCTTAAAGGTGATTGTAGTTGGCTAAAGTAGCCCTAGGAAACACCAAAACTAAAACATTAATCAAAGATAAACCAAGTACTTCGAAATTTTTGAAAATGTATACTATTAAAATAAATGAAAATCATTAAAAACGGTATTATATAATTTTTTACCGTCCACAGTTTATTTTAAAATAGTGCAAACCCGAATAAAACGGTGTGTATTATGAACCAAAAAATTAGAAAGTGTTTGCTTTAGTATTTTGTTCGATAGAATAATTGTTGAGATATAAATAAATAAAATGTACGTGAAAGTTGTTGAAAGATCAAAAGTGAGAATGCAGGTGTTGCATGTTACGAGGTACATCTGCTCAATCACTCTCTTTGTAAAACCCGAACAAACAAAGAGATGTTAAAAGTCCGTTCAAAGCCAACTATTAAATATTCAAGTCACCGATTATTTGAAAAATTCCCTGCTTGCCAGAAAGTTTTAATTTACTTTTCTCGGCCCGAACCGACTCGGTGCCGGCCAAGTGATAATTAAATTCTAAGCAAAATTTTTCCACGAGTCTGCAAAAGAAGTGTGCTTTAATCCTGTGGAAATGTTTCCAACAACAAATACCTAAGAGCTCTTTTATTAATGGGTTCTTTTCAAATGGCCTTCTTCTTTTTGCGACCCTCCTTTAAGCCCTGTCTCCTCCGAAGTCCCGCCCCGCCGTCCAGGAAAGAAACTACTCTTAATTCAGATGAAATATGTTTCTGTATCAGGGCCTTCTAACAGGATTAGAGAGAAGCTTTAGGGTGCCTCACTTACCGATGATAGATGGCCGGCCTCCCGAGAGCATGCTGAGAAATGCTTTCTGCCCGCCGGCTATCTTTATTTTAACCGACAGCGTACAAACTCTCTTTTTCCTAACCTAGTTATTCATCAGTCTTTTGGCAGAATTGAAATTATACCTAAAATGTACAAAACGCTCAGAAACGCTACAAAAGAAAAAAGTTTGCTGATGGTGAACGTGTAAATTGATATGACGGATGGTAATTCAAATATATTTTGAACAAGTTCTGTATTGTCATTAAATAAACCATTACATTTAATTATGTTGCCACATATTAACCTTCCTGTGTAAGACATTATCATAGAATTTCTCGGATTCAGAAAAATCTAAAACCACAAGGGGAAAATTCAATTCCCTCAATCTTTTTTATATTATATTTGAATTCTCATTTTTTCCTTCTAGTTTCTCTATCCTTTCTTTTGAAGATCGACGGAAAGTCAGCTTGGTGATGAGGCTTCAACACAGCAAGAAGATTGAAAAAGATGTACTTCCTAATTAATATTTTTACTAATCCTACCACTTTCAACACAACACGATTTCGACTTCAACAATCCAAGAATATTACACACAGAACAAAACAAACATTAACGTAATTTTTAGAAATGGTTTACATCAACAGGGATAAACACAGCATCAATTACAGAACAGACACATGTAAACTCAGTCGCAGCTACGCTAATTAATCAAATTCAATATCGATAATATATACCATCATCACATCAAACAAAACATATAATATAACGTTAAATTCACTAATTTCGTGGTCCGCTTGACCAATTAATACATTACAATTAATTAAGGTTTTTAGTCGAGATGAAAAAAAGTTAATGGCAAAAGGAGGGAAAACTCATAAAGTGGGGTTGAGATGAGGAGTTGATGTCCCAGTGGATCGAGGTCACGATAGCTCAGGTGGTAGAGCAGCGGCGTATCTAGCCGAAGGTCGTGGGTTCGAATACCTCTCGTGCCATTAACTTTTTTTCATCTTGACAAAAAACCTTAATTAATTGTAAAATATAATATAACATAAAAAAACAATCATCACATTCCAAACGTCAAACATTTGTACCTAGTCTAATTCTTCAACAATTTGGCTTTCCTTTCCATAATTATTCCCGTCTATATAATCCTGACAGGATAATCAGACCGAACCATTACCCATTTTTTCCCATTGTCGGCTCCATTCACCTCAATGAAACCGACTCCTCATATAAAAATGTCTTTCTATCCCGACATCCTTCCCCATCCATTCAAAATAGACATAAAACATCAATATCTCACTGGGACTCTCAACACACAAGAATGACACATCTATACAGAAAAGAAACACTTTAAGTGAGTACAAACATTGATTGAATTTAAAATTTCTAGCATTGTATAAATTAATTTTTTTCCACATCCTACATGTATTTGTAAAATTTAAAAAATGTTTATAAAACCCAGGCCTGAAGATGATCTCAATAAAGATCGAAACGTTGGCACGATAAAGAAAATGTTTTTCTAAAACCTAAGTCACACCAGACCGCATCACACGATGCCCAAATACTTAAAAAAATATTTTTATTTTCACTTCTTTAATGTTTGAATTTATTTATATTACCCTTAACCAGCCGACCAACCATACGGAACATCCATGACTGCGGTTGTTTGACGAAGGTGACTGCTCGAAAATATTTTGAACATTTGAGTACTGATAGTAACGAATGGTTAAGATTATTACATCATGGATGTTCCAGTTGAAGGTTGTGCCCATGCCTTGCTTTGTGTCCGACATGAAGCGTCCGTCTATGCATTTTGTCGCAAACAATCATTCGGCCGTTTTTTGCACAGCGTGTCTCCAAGCTAATGCAGGAGATTTGTGTTGGAAATAATGACGCCGTTAGGAACCCTTTTGTAACCGGAGCCCGTTACCGATTGGGACGTTTGATTCAGCATTGGCTTACCGTTTGGAGTAACTCTATCTTTCCCCTTGTAAAATAAAACTTCCTTGCTGATTCACCAACAATTCTACACCCTTTTACGGCTTCGTGGAAAGGTCAGTCCTCTCTTAGGACCATCCAGATCCCCCTGGCGAGGTTGCGTTACATAATTGGAGTAGGAGACCTAATCTCAGAAATCTTTTATTCTTCAAATGATCCCAAAATAAAATATATAAATATATATTCAATTTAGACCTGTGGCAAATAATATGTTTAAATAAAATCTCAAAAAAATAGTTTTCTAAGTTTGAGATCAAGAATTTAATTTTCTTAATTTTAATGTTTCAACAAATAGAACAAGAAATATATTTCATAAATATATAAGACTTACAAAGATATTCAGATATAAGATTAACTTTCCATTTGACTTACTTTATCTAGAATAATTACCACCTCATGCATAAAATTGAAGTGAGGAAATCTCCCCCCTAGGCGAGGTTTACAAAAAAAAGACCCTTTTTATAGAGGCAATTTGTAAATTCAGTAGTTAACAAACGGTTAGTGACCTCTCTAGCGGGTTGTTTCATTATTAAAGATCATCTGGGGTCATAAATATAAAAGGGGCCGTTCGAGGACGACATCCTCCCCCTATCACGATTTTTTTCCCATCCGCTGTTTAATTTGCCCCCGGGACTGGACGAAAGGTTTTATTAGCGATGTACAATGTGTGTACATTTCTGATTTATTGATGTTATAAATTCACTTAAAGCGGGAAAATTTTTTCCACCGCCTATTGTGGGTGCTCGTGCTCGGGCCTAATTTCTCGTATCCAATTTTCAGCGGGGTCTAAAATTGTTCTTATCACAAATTTATTTTGACACTGTACGATGGGAATAAAAAAGTGTAAAAGTACCTTTAAACTGGCGTTTGAAAATTGAAGGGACTTTAACAAAATCTATACGTATTCCAAAATACGGTAACATTCTGTCTCTTCTCACTCTCACATTCTCTCGCACTCACATTTTTTGATTTCAATCTATTATCTTTATTTATCTTTTTAATGTATTATAATACTCTAAATCCACCTTTCTATCCATATTTCTTTGTATAATAGCAGATTTATACCTCTGTTTCTAGATTAGTTTTTCTTACCAACCTAATGCTCTAATTACTCTCACACCGTCTCTCCCTCCCTCCATCACTCTCNTATATATGTACTATATTTCCACCAGACTTATTACCCGCTTTTTTCCTTCTTTACTTTTATCTTCTCTCTCAATTTCTCTTTCTTTGCCTCCATTTTGTCTCAATATTACAAAAATGTATTCTTTATGCAGAATCGCTCTTATCTATCTTACTCTGTTGTTGTTTTTACATATCTTTTGCCCTCTCTCACCCTTTCTTATGACACTTTCTCATCCCACTTTCTCATAAGTTCCCTGTTTTTCTCTTTATCTTTTCCAGTTTCACACTCTCAGTCTCCTTCTATTTTGTACTCTTTCCCTCTTTGAGTTAGCGTGCGTGTTCTAATTTCGATAAAAGTTTCTAATATGTGATTTATGCATGGCAATGTAAATGTTAAATAAAACGTAAAACTAGATGATTAATAATTAAAGAAGTATTGAAGTTGAATTGTTTCAAGTAGCGTGTTTAGCACAAAAGTGCGAGATAAATATTAAATTACAATGTGAAAATGGATGAAAATGTAGGTAGATGGATAAATATACGTTTCATTCAAATAATTGTACCGTTAGCAAATACATGAAGTATAAATAAGAAATAGAACTAATCCAATGTATGTTATATATAACAAGTGACTTTAATAAGTTTTGTAGGAAAAACATGAAACTTGATAATTGCTGTAAACTGGAATAATTTTGCATTACTGAAACTAAGTTATCATAAATGTAAGTGTATCCTTAGCTGAATGATTTATGAATAACCTTAAACGTTTTCTTTTCACTAAACGCTAATTTGAAGTGAGGAAGATATTTTTCAAATAAAAACAGAAAAATTTGAGTCTAATTAAATTAATATTTGAACTTTTATTCTAAAACTGCTAAAAACTCTGAGCAAAGTCCCAAACGTTTCCAAACCAATAAACTTAGAATCTGTTCGGATAAGCAACAATCCATCAGCATTCAACATAATCTATGGATTTCTAAAGTCGATAATCGTTTCTTTTTTATTGTCTTCAACCATGAAAATGTAGATAATGAGATGATGATGGAGCTGAGTGAGTGGGTGCGGGCGCGCGGCGGGGACCCGGTCCTGGTCGGCCGATCCCTCTCACAGTAAAATGAAAATAGAAAACTTCATGGGTAAAATGCCAGCGTAAATCCAAAAAAAAAAAAAAATTCTAAAACTACACTGAGAGAAAAAAAAGTGGCCACCTTTAACATTTCTACTTATCTATTAGACATTCCTCCATTGATTATCTTACGTACCAATATTTGGTACGTTTTAAAAGATTACGTAAATAAAACACAGATAAAATCTCCCATTTGTGTTACCAATTGAATTTTTAAATAAATCTTTGAGTAGTCAATCTTTCTTTTGAAGATTTTTCATTAAAGCTTCCTTCTAACATTCCGGTATTTTGATTTTTTGAAGTAGTATTTTTTAAATTTCACCTTCGTTTGAGTGATGGTTTTTAGTTATACACACGAGGCTAGAATCATAACACTGTAGGGATATGGAAGAAGTCAAGCCTGAATAGCCAGGGTGCATAACATTACCAGAACGACTGTCTGAAGAGTCTTCCATCGCTATCAAAATACTGGAGGTTACTAAAATACAAGAAGGCACGGATCAGGTTGCCATTGTTTTATTGTTTCGAAATTACACCGTAATCGACATTCTACCGCTGTCAAGATCAACCAACGACTTCAACAATTTAGAAATGTTAATTTCAATTTACCCACTATAAGGCGAAGTCTTTCAGAATCTGGATTATATGTGAGAAGGCCTACCAATAGTCCAGAATTTCTGACAAGTCACCGAACAGCTCAGTGAAGTTTCACTAGAAACCACATTAACTGGACTGAGTAAGGTTGGACTAAAATCTTGTTTTCGGATGATACAAGGTTTTGTTTGGTCCTAACTGCTGCGCGATAAATTGAAGATATGTTATCAAGGTTGCTCCTGAAGTGCCACTAATTGTGTACGGTTTTATTTTCAGGAATTAAGAATGACGCTGTTAGACATTATTTCACAGTACTACATTCAAAGGATCATAAAATCGAGGCCACGTCGAATGCAAGCTGAGATCAACGCAAGAGACGAAATACTCCATACTGAATTAAATATTTTCTTCATCATTACCATTGCAATGTTTTTGGCAAAATTGTTTTAATCAGTTCAATTTTTTGTTTAAATATATCTTATATTTAAAAAGAAATCCAGTAAACAACACAATATAAAAGTTACAACTATGCGATCACGATCTCTAAATAATCACTAATTAACGGTCGCTAAATACAACAAATTATAACTAATACAAGTATTTGCTAAAGACACGAGGGTGGCCAACGTTTTTGTTCCTTAGTGTAGTGGTAATAAAAATATATATTGTCTGATAATTGCATTTTTGTTTCCTACTTTTGTTTTGAAATATTTTAAACAACACAACTTTAAATGTGAGTATTTTTTATAGTTTTCTTGCAAAAAAAGTTATAAAAATAATTTTTAGGAATAAATATTGATACGGGGTAAATAAATCGATGCAATTGGGGAAAAGGTCATTTATTTAATACCCTGATAGTACCAGGAGGTGATAAATTTTATTTTATTTTTTTAAAAATCGTAATCTAGCTAATTCAATTCATGCATCGCATTGACAACTTATTGTTAGTCCTCGGGGTTTGAGATATAGTTAGTTATCTAGACCTGTTGCTCGGGCTTCGCCCAGAAAAAGCTAGCCTTATTTCGTCTAAGAAAAATGTCTGTTGAAGCTGTTTGCCAAACAAACGCAACACCAAATGAATAACTTGTCGGAGGTAAGTAAACATTTAGTCGGTGTTGTTCACACCGGCTGAACCAACAAAGTTGTCCGGGGTAAATGTGGAAAAGCAGAAAATCCAAAGCAAAAGTGACTTGCTATCATAAGGGATAGAAAATTGTAACCAGTCCAATTTTTCAAATTGTTTTACACTATCTGATGGTGAACAATAATTCAATTTACAGTCTTTGTGATAAAAATGGAAACCATTTAAATAAAGATCATCAGAAAAGAATAGCTTAATAATATATATTGTACAATACAATATTTATAATTATAAATCAAAAATATAATTAGTTGAATATTACATTATCAACACAACAATATTTGGCATAAAAAATAAATTTTCCACATCCTAAATATATTTGTTAAATGTAAACAATGTTTGTAAATCCCAGGCCCTGACATGATATCAATAAAGATCGAAACGATGGCACGACAAAGAAAATGTTTTTCTGAAACCTACATCACACCAGACCGCATCTCACGATTTCTGAATAATTATCGATTAATGGTCACTAATCACCGCACATAAAAAATAAAATATGTATTGTTACATAATTCTGATCTAACACACACGACGAACTTACTACTGCAACTTACTAAAGTACTATGAATTAATATACAATGTCATAAACCACAATATTTTTGTAGCGAAACTAGTTAGAACTGGCTGTCCATTTATTGCAAATATTGGCCAGTGATTCATGAATATTTATGATCAACTCATGCCGATATCTGGCAGTCGTACATTGCCGGTCGCTCAATGATGAAGGTGTTTCTGTCATTTTAAATAAACAAACGTCGGTATTTCAAACTCCACGGTATCACGAGGCACCGGGGAGATTGCACTGTTTATTAATAAATGAGTTCGGATTCTAGTCATTTTAATGCAAATTGGAATATCCACTAAAAATATTTTGTTTGTTTTGTATGCGCACATTACACTTCTTCATTTTACTAAATAGGCTAACATTTACTTTTATATTGAATATATAACGTATGTTACATTCATAGTTTTTACATTTTTTCGTTTATAAATATATTTATTTCTGTTAATTAGGTTAAAAAAATATTCGTTTTAGCCTTTTGTCGTTTCAATAGCAAAAGCAAAGAGAGTGAGAGAGTTTGTGGGGAGAGGGAGGGAGCGATAGACAGTGAGAGGGGAGAGAGATAAAGAGAGGAAGGGAGGTGAGAGAGAGAGGAAGAAAGATGAGAAGAGAGCAGAGTGAGAGGGAAAATATTAGAGAAGAGGAGAAAAAACATATAGGTAGACAATAAAATAAATAAAGTACATGTAAGAGGGTGAATGTATTTATATACTACATATGTACACAGAGTGTCCTTTTTAGATAGCCCGGCTGAATTTTCCTTGAAATAATGACTCTGTAAAAAAAATATCCTTTTTTAATTTTTTTTTTCCCAATTTTTTATTGTTGTCCAGGTCAACTTCAAAATTTCAAATAAGGCACTATACATGCGGACAAATCATTTTAAAGGATATTTTTACACTGAAAACAATGGTGCAGATTTAAAATTGCAAGTGAACTTCGGTGAAAAACTGATAAAGTTATGGCAAAAAGTTTGAAAAAACGCATTTCCTTTGTTTCGTTAATTCCAATAATTTGCCTGTTCACTAAATTAAATATTAATTGCCCTAATTTTTGTATATTCTGTCATTATTTGCCAAACTTGCTTTTGAGAGCAAATCTAAAATCTTAACCTGTAAAATTGTATTAGTTCTGATGGACCTTTGTACTATCAGTATAATCGTTAAATATGTTGTAAAAAGTAATAAATAATTTAAATTTATGTGTTTTTGGATGATATAAGTTGAAATACAGTTCAAAAATGCCTAAATCTTACTTTCAATGTGTAGAGATTAGTGACCGTTAATCGATAGTTATTCAGATATCGTGAGATGCGGTCGGGTGTGATGTAGGTTTCAGAAAAATATTTCCTTTATCGTGCCAACGTTTCGATCTTTTATTGAGATCATCTTCAGGGCTCAATAAAAGATCGAAACGTTGGCACGATAAAGAAAATGTTTTTCTGAAACCTACATCACACCCGGCCGCATCTCACGATATCTGAATAACTTACTTTCAATGTGTAAAGAGTGTGCAAGGCGTTAGAGTCATGACGAAGATCAATGTGAGATTTCTGGCTCCTAATAGAAAGTAAGGTTATTTAAAGTATTTTTTAAGACAATTATTATATTGAAAATGACCCCGGTGATTCGACACCCACGTCCATTGTGGGGTCGAGGCCGACGGATTAATGGCTCCAACTTTTAATAGAAGGGCGAAGGCGAACTGAAAGGCTTGCTTGGAAGTTGATATAGGCGAGTTTACGGAACTGTCAAAGGCATGTATTTAATTAAGGCTTCATGCGTTCCGAAGTTGCCTCCCCAAGCCGACGGTAAAAAGAAGGACGAGGTTTGTGTAAACAGCTCCCTCCACACGCCTTTCTGGCTGACGTCTTGTTTGTCAACCAAACATGCAGTACGGAACTGTTTCGAAACGACCAACACGCAAATTATGTCTGTGTCGTTACACAATGTTATAAGCAGTTGGTGCCACTTTTCTGAAATATCCTTCAATTATAATAAACGCCGCCAGAGATTTTATACAAAAGAAAAACATTTCTGTCAAATGTTTTATTTTTTCTTTTCTGCTTGTACTAAGGACTATAACGTCTTTATTTGACGGATAAAAAAATGGACGCCAAAAATATATTCAATTTTTAAAGTTGGAACTTGGAAGTTAACAGACTAGTCAAACATTGTCAGTTTTATCAGTATCACAACTTACAAATTCAGTGAATTTGTGTTTAGCGTTTATTCAGATATCGTCTCGAAGTGGCAAAATTCTCTCGGATCGTTTCATTCTCTCCGTTGGACTTTGTCCAGGACCGGCTATTTGAAAACAATCAGGACTGAATTTATCAACAGTTTACCAGGATGATGGACAGCGTGGATGACGAGAGTGAATCTCTCTCTCTTCAACTCTGCCAATCAAAGAGATGGCAGGTCTGAAACTGTAGATCTAAACGATAATGACTTATTTGTTGATATATCCGATGCCCTGACTGATAAAGAAAAGTGAAATTTACTGTGCACACAAAAACGACACCGTGAATTTCAAAAGACCGATTTCACTGAAGTTAGGCAGCATGAAGAATTTGTTTAGCTCTATGACAGGTTTGAGGACCCTGAGTATTCTGGGTACATTATCCCTCCAGCACCAACACGGCCGGATTTCGTTGCGTCGAGGGAAAAGTTGCAAAAATTGGGTGAGTGCGAGGGTACAATTACAAAAGAAGAATATGCAAAAATGAAACAGGAACTCGAAGCGGAATACTTAGCTACGTTTAAAAAAATATATATAAATTATATTATATTTGTATACTTATTTGTTACACTTACCTACCCCATACTTTTATCTTTATACAGAGTAGGGGCTCTGCTCTTGCTCATTTTGTTCGCCAAACACCAGTCCGCTTCGCCGCTTCCTTTTCTTTCATTGACCACTCATCCACTCGCGAAAAAGCTAGCAGGCTGTCGTAGGGCGGCTTGGAATTGGCGAGGGGAGCAGCTGCTGGTTTTAAACTATCATATTTTTTTAAATAAGTTAAAAGAAGCAACTCCAAATTACAAAACCCAAAAACTTCCGTGCCTCTCGATGTTTGGCCGGTTTACTAGAAAAAATAAATTGTACACTACTACTACTGTAAAAAGAAAAACAATATTTTCTATTTATTTTTCTTTTAATTTGCATTCTATTTAAATGCCGTACACCTCGACAAGACTACATGTGTGTAAACAATTTGTTTTTTGAATTTATAACTTGGGATATGTAAACACAAACTAATCTTCAGTTTACATTCCTAGATGTTTGTCTAAAATATCACAAATGCCTGAAAAGATTAATTATTTAACTTACATCAACAAACTTGGGTATTTATCTTATATTATCTTTCAGATTCGATTTACTTACAGACGTTTATGCCAGTGCGTATAATTAGAGTTCTAATCCTGTGTTAGGTTTCATGTAGATCAGTAGATGTAATTGAAGTTACAACTATTTTCTTAATTTTCGAATAGTATATAATTTCCTTGAAATAGTTTTACAGAAATGGCAACAAACGATATATAAAAATATGAAAATTACATAAAAACTTTCTTCATTTTGGACGCAAGGAACCATTGGCAAGAACTATCGAATTTGTGTTCAATATTTTTGACCAACTATCTCAATAAATTTGACCAAAATCTGTAATCCTAAGTCCATTATACAACATAGTTTCTTAACCTTTTAAACAAATAAGAAAATTGTCCTAAAATATTTTAGGAATACTTTTAGGACAATATATATANTATATATATATGATACAAACTTCATCTCTTTCGATATATAAAATTTTACAGAACTGGCAAAAAGTTACAACTGGTTAGATAAAAAAATAAATTTCCCTTCATTGGAAACGTCTCACAGCCGCAGAATAACCGATGATTTTAATAAAGAAAGTCATAAAAGTGGGCCAGATCGTTTCAGGTCGTAAAGATATGCGAAATAATTGAAAAGGAGAAACTTCATATCTAAAAACATTCTAGACGAAAAAAAGTCTTTGAGAGTCATAATTTGAACAAACATTCATAAAAAGTGATTAAAGAATCATTTTTATCCGATCATAAACTCCGTCAATTTCATGACTGTATTTATTTATAGTCTTGTTATTCCTGCCGTAATATGTTTATTATAAAATATTGACGCTTCAAAAGCAATGTCGTAAAGTCATATTATAATTTATTCTTTTAAAATTATAATTCTTTAGTCTAAACCATCATTTATTAATTAATTTTAAAATAAATTTTAATAAAAATATTTTTATTATGTATCTTGATATAACCTTTTGTTGTATTTGTGTGGTGATTAGTGACCGTTAATCGATAATTATTCAGAAATCGTGAGATGCGGTCTGGTGTGATAGGTTGCAGAAAAACATTTTCTTTATCGTGCCAACGTTTCGATCTTTATTGAGATGATCGAGGCCCTGAAGATGATCTCAATAAAGATAGAAACGTTGGCACGACAAACAAAATGTTTTTCTGAAACCTATCACACCAGACCGCATCTCACGATTTCTGAATAATTACTTTTGTTATATTAAATATCTCGCAGCTTGCCATCGTTAATTATATGGTGTCTTTTGGATTAAACAGTTTTGCTTAACGTCACTGCTTATTCATAGTTCTGAGAAATCGCAAAACATTTAACACACTCATATACCAACATTAAACAAAAAAATCATCATCAAACTTTCTCGATTTTTAATTTATTCCTTGGTTTCAGAACTACTCATGTTGATATAAAATCAGCCAAAATTCTCAAATATTGATTCCTCAGTTGAGAGTACAACTACTATCTAAGGTTAACCTCTCATAAAATCTTCTAAG
This sequence comes from Cimex lectularius, assembly GCF_000648675.2. Classification (NCBI taxonomy): domain Eukaryota; kingdom Metazoa; phylum Arthropoda; class Insecta; order Hemiptera; family Cimicidae; genus Cimex; species Cimex lectularius. The sequence continues at coordinate 79,736 of NW_019393084.1, forward strand.
AAGAACGTGCAAAATTGAAAAAAATAAAGAGGTCCTTGTTTTATACGGTAGGATATGATTTTAGAATAAGACATATGTTTGATGGAAGGAAATCTTTTAGTTTCCATAAAAGCTCCGATACTTTCAACTTAGGATTAAAATTATAAAACACTAATTATAATTTTATCAAATTAAACAAATCGTGTTTGTTTAGTTTTAAACATTTTCAGGTTTTATTTTTAATTTTAAGACAAGGTGGACTGTAGAAATATATTTCCATCAGAATTTTAATAGGAAAAAAAATCCATGCTCTCCTTTGAACAAATACAAAAATGATTGAAGTACAAGATTGATTACAAGCTTGTACAAAAAAAAAATATTTTTTTAGGCGTCTCTCTCCCGATAAGAATCCAACTCGAAGGACAAAAAGGAACAGGAAACGAGGGGACAAAAAGAAAAATGATCGCTTTGAGAAAAGGCCCGTTCTAAAATTGTCAATCAATGTATCTTTCGATGAACACGACTCTAATCAAGTAAAGTAAGAAAATTATTTTAAAAAAGAACGGTATTTTTCTTTCATTCTACAAAATCGTTTGAAGGGAATTTAATCCTTCCCAGTTTCCAAAGGGTCCGTGGCATTCGGTTAAAAAGCTATTTTCATTCCACCGTTATAAAACGGTCTAAATTTGAAAGGAATGTTCTTAATTCAAATGCGAAAATTTGTCAAAAACTTAGCCTACTCGTAAGGATATACGATGTACTGACACCGGTCTTTATACAGCCCACTTTTTCTAAAGGGTGCCCCGACCCTTCCACCTCATTTACAACCACCCCCAACCCAGATAATCCTCTCTCACCTAAAAACAGCCTCTTGTACCTATCACTCGGAAGAAAAACGGGGCAAACTCTCAATTTCTATCCTCTTGCAAGAATTTTGACGGATTGATTCTAGGGTTTTGACAAGAGACAGGTGTTGAACAAAATTTAAACAAGAAACTATTTTAATTGGTAATTATTGGGTTAGGCATATTGAATATTATATTATTTATGGGCTTTTTGGCTTTTTGTTTTCAAAAACACCGGCACCCTCGTATAAAAGGTCATATTTAAGCAGTAGTTTTTTCCTTTAAAATATATAGAATTTTCTTTAAAATTCAATTAATTAGGGTTTTAAGTTGAGATAAAAAAGTCAGTATCAGGAGCGGGATTCGAACCCACGACCGTCGGCTTGATACACCGCTATCTCTACCACTTGAGCTATCGTGACTTTGATCCAGTCGAGTCACGATAGCTCAAGTGGTAGAGGTAGCGGCGATTCAAGCCGAAGGTCGTGGGTTCGAATCCCGCTCGTGACACTGACTTTTTTATCTTAACTTAAAACCTTAGTTAATTGAATATTATTAATTGGTCAAGCGGACCACGAAAAATAGTGAATTTAATTGATTAAAATGAAGTACACTTCACTAAAGCTCTCCGTGGCCATTTCATTTGTCGCCGAGAATCCAATCCGATTACACGACATTTGAAAAATGGCAAAAAGGAGGGAAAATTCAAAAGGTGGTGTTGAGATGGGAAGTTAGTGGCCGAGGGGATCGAAGTCACGATAGCTCAAATGGTAGAGTAGCGGCGTATCAAGCCGACGGTCGTGGGTTCGAATCCCGCTCGTGACACTGACTTTTTTATCTTAACTTAAAACCTTAATTAATGACGGAATGAAAATAACTTTTTAACCGAATGTTATTCATTGGTCAAGCGGACCACGAAAAATAGTGAATTTCTTTAAAATAATAAAATAAACTCAATGCTCGGCTCAGAAAGCGAAAACACGTTGGCTGGATGAAAAATATTTGTACTAAGAGATCAGTAAATAACTAAAAAGTACTAGACTAATAAAATCCTTTTATTACCATTTACTTTTGCAATATACTGCAAATGTTTATTTAGACATAAATGTTGATATCACCTTTCAATCATAGGAATAGAACACACTCAATTGGACGTAAAGTGTTTATTTATTTAGTATCAATAGAACTCACTAGGAAAGTACTTGCAGTATAAACATCCTCGTTCAATTTTATTGGTTAAATTTGTTATTTTTGTACGGCATGGGGGAAAATCAAATATAAATTCGATTTTCCTTTTTGTAAATTATATTACCAAATCAACATTATTTTTCCAGCCGAACTCTTGCTTTGGAAGTTCATTTTTCTTGCTGACAGGGAAGTTTTTGTTCACTGCACCGTAAAATGAATCCGGTTAGGTGGATCCTTCACCCTCGCATTCTAAAGCGTTGTCTTCCTACTGCTTTTTTGGGCCCAAAGATGAAAAAAACGTATAGCGATAGGTCAGAGCTATAGAAACGATGTTCAATTAGAGTCTATTGGCTCTTGACACTAGCATAAACGAACAACCGAAAATCTTGTCATAGAGACATGTGTAAATAAAATATTACAAGAAACAAAATAACTGATCATTTGTGTGTAACTGTCCTACCATAGGTTATGACACCTAAGAAACCCAATTCTGTGCAATATAGACGAAGATACCATTACTACGGAGGTGAGTATAATCTTCATTAAATGTACGAAAATTGCAAGACATGCAATTCCTTCCGCTTTAAAGACCCACGATTTGTCTGCTAGGTTACCCAATTCCATTATAATAATTTTCATTCCTATACATATCATTCCTATCAAATCACTAGAAACCCTAATCAACAAATATCATCCAAAAATTCCTTATCAGAGTTGGGGGGTAGCAGGTTTTGCCTTACAAGTACTTTTGCCTGGCCGTTCATCAATTATTTTAACATTTTTACTTTTTAATCATCGCTATTTTGATTGTTGAATAGCAGCATGAAATTAATTTTTCTTATAATAATTCTGGCTGAAAAATTAATATTTTGTTTTTATCAACTTACACCAATTTTATTTTATTTTATTATTTTTTTTAATTGCCATCAAAATCACTTGACAATTTGCACTACGCCTCACCGGCGGATGGAATGTCGTCTATCATAGAAACAGGATATAAATGGAACGCAGCCCGGATCGGGACAAGAGGATAAAAATGTGATATAAAATGGGGGGGACTGGAATGATAGAAAGGGTGATGGTGGCAGCCCCACCAACGTGTCGAGGACGATCCATCTTAGTCTATCCCTTCACATAAATAATAGAGGGTCATCTTTTTCAATCTGTACTTCCATTACCGGAAGACCCGAGAACGGCCGTTTGCTCTGGGCACACGTGCCTAATACAGCACGTATTCCAGAACAAGAGCGAAATGCACAAAAATTGAATTTGTCGTTCATAAGTAAGAACTTTATTATACTTAATCCTTTTAAGGAGTAATTGTAGTACTTATTACATTAATAAGTAATTACTTTTACTTTTCTTTTAAATAAATGGTGTACAAATTATATTTAATAGTACAATAATATTTACATTTTAGTTTAATTTGTCTGTTGATGTTTAATTATTGTTTTTACTTTGTGATCTGCAAGGACGGATCCAACCGTATTAATTATGAAGGCGGATTCTGGGATGGATTATAAATGAAACCTGATAACGTTTGTATCGAAATCTTTGCAATCAGTTTCCATCGTTCCATTGATTTTTGATAAAGATGTGCTTTCGGCCTATTTTAAGGTCTTCATCAGGGCAATACATTTTTTAATATGACCACGGATTGATGTATTAAGTTATTTTTACAGGCTATCTCAAATTTCCTAGAAGGCCTAACTTTGCCTAACACTTATTGAGAAAGATTTATATTCGAGAGAAGGAAAAAGAGAGAGAGATAGATAGATAAATATATAGATAAATAGATAGATAGATAGATAGATAGATAGATAGATAGATAGATAATAGATAGATAGATAGATAGATAGAGAGAGAGAGAGATAGATAGATAGATAGATAGATAATAGATAGATAGATAGATAGATAGAGAGAGAGAGAGAGAGAGAGAGAGAGAGAGAGAGAGAGAGAGAGAGAGAGAGAGAGAGATAGGGACAAATTTGCTGAGAGAAAATTTGGAGAGAAAGTGAGAACAAGTAAAAGTTAGGGAAGTTGCCTAAATCATACTTAACCCTCAATTAGTAATATTAATGACAAAGTGTATACCTTAGCCGCCGTGATTAGTACACCAATTTACATAGATATTTATTGGGATCAATTAACTTACCAGTCATTCAACCAAACATGAATTTTCACAATACCCATAAAGGTAGATAGATAAAAGTGGGAAAGTGCGTGTATTTTGGAGATTGAAATTCTCATGTGTCCACAAAATCTGTTGTATTTTTTGTTATTGCTAGTGGGATCTAGAATTTTAACTTGCTCAAAGGTATCACCAGTATACATTTTGTAGGGAAAAATTCTTTACGGTATATAATCTCTCGAAATATTTTTTTTTCCCTATTCATAATTTTTATATTTTGTACTATCACGTAGGGGGTTCCTTAACAAAAGAACTCGGTTTTTCATAGCTGCTCCTCCGTGGGGAGTTTTCATCTCCGGGATTTGTGGTAAAAGGTATATTGGGCCAGCAAGGAACGGATTATCCGAGGTGGGTGAAAGGCGAGACGGCGGATCTGCCTGCGCTCCTGAAGAAAAGGGGACCGCCGAATGGAAATGGGAGTCGGAACCGCCGCCAACGGCGTCGAGTTGGCCGGAAACCCTTTCTCATAAATTATATCTTTTGTAGGAAGGAATAGGAAATTGTGAATATTTTAGTATGACTCGTATCCAGGCTCACCTCTTATTTATAATAGTATTACGTCATTGGTCCTTTTATTCTGTGTTACAAGTACCTTTGGTTGATTAAGTAGTGATATTTTTCGACCTAGTACCACCAAAATAAGTTTGGTTCAAATTCCTGATCCCACATGGATTGGGGTCCGTTATAAAAGTAAAACTATGTGAATTTACGTAAACTTTTGCTTGTTTTGTCCAGTAGACTTACATCAAATTTCATATCCTGTAGAAAATTGTAATTATTTTATATTTTTTGACTTTATTTAAATATGCAAAATTAAAACATAACTGACTTATATCGTACACCCACAAGAAAAGTGACACAAGTCGAAAAATTATATAAACGTGATTTTTTTTTTTAAGTGTTGGGGTATATGATGATACAGAAAAAATGACACAACTGTGTACTCTTAGCTGCTATGTCACTTTTGCATTGACGGAAACACAGTCACCATTCACGAAAAGTGGCGTATCTTAGTTCTGAGTCTGTTTTTTCTCGTTTAGTTTTTTGATGTTCAGAAGTCGCACCTTAAGTTGTGTCATTGTAATTTCTAACTTACTAATGATAATAATAACCGACAAATCTTTTTAATATAATACTCCTGCATGTCAAGGGATCAATAATCAAAACTTGGAATATTGATACATTCATGATGTAGAGTGTATTTGCAAATTTATCTGTAAAAATGACTTTTACATTATGTAGAAAAAATTATTTTAAATTTGACGACAACCAACAAGAAGTAAACTGCCATCAATACCGGTAATGAAGCCTGTCAGTTTTCAAATTCCACCTCGTTGGTAATAACTTTGAGGTAAAGTATTATGGATAACGGAACTTTTCGATGCACATTGATAACGGGTAATGTGTAATAGGGTAAAAGAAAAATATGACTATAATGCTGATTCTGGCTCTTCAGATTTAACTTAAAAATCCGGGAAGCATGATCGCTCAGCTTCAAATTTGCAGGGCAAAAGTTATAATATATAAAGTTATATATATGGNATATACAACTTTATATATTTATATGTATATTTTATAAGATTGCATGTCCTTAATTGAATCTAAAAGCATTCCTAGTTCTTAAGCTGCGTTTTTCATCACTGTAAGAGGCAAGTAGAACTAATTTTAGAATTATTTTATTTTCAATGTTGAGAGTATTGACGACTTTTTCACCCATGATCTAGGTATTGTCTTGAAGTAAAAAACAAACTCAGTAGTTACTGCTAAGAATTCGACCTATTTAAAGGTGATCATCAGGGCCTACATTAATTTCACATTATGAGAAACAATTGTTAAATACATCGTACAAATGTTTTTCGTCATGTGAAATTAATAAAGGTCTCGTCGATCACCTTAAAATAGGTCAAGCTTGGCAATAACAACTGAATTTGCTTTTTTCTTCAGGATCATACTTGCTCTAGAGGATTTTCGAAATATTTTAATTTCATTTCTTTCATTTTCATAACATTCTTAATTATATTCACTTGTTTTCGTGGTCCGACTGACCAAATAATATCTTTCAATTATTTATTGAAAAATGGCAAAAAGTAGAGAAAATTCGAAAGGTTGGGTTGAGATGGGAAGTCAGTGTCCGAGGGGATCGAAGTTACGATAGCTCAAGTCTCAACTGCACTTCAAGATTTGCAATATTAATTCACTACTTTCGTGGTCCGCTTGACCAATTAATACATGACAATTAATTAAGGTTTTTAGTTCTCTCACTAGATTCTCACGATTACACGACATTTGAAAAATGGCAAAAGGAGGGAAAACTCATAAGGCAGGGTTGAGATGGGGAGTTGATGTCCGAGAGGATCGAAGTTACGATAGCTCAAGTGGTAGAGCAGCGGCGTATTTAGCCGAAGGTTGAGGGTTCGAATCCCGCTCGTGACACTGACTTTTTTACCTCAACCAATACCTTACATAAAGATTAATTAATTGAAAATTCTTAATTGTAATATTTGTTTTTCATAATTTCTAATAATGTTGTCTTTTGACTTTTACATTATTTATAGTTACAATAATTTCTTTAATCCTTTAATTGCATTATTTTTAGTAATCAACACAACCTTTATTTTAATAATTCATTTTGGTTTTTAAATAACTAATTAGCCCTGATTCCAGAAGGAAAACACATTACTTTGTGTTAAAAAAAAACCATTAATCAAATAATATTGAAAAGTAACAACTGTCTGCTTTTTTCTTCAAGATTTTACTTGATCTAGAGGATTTGAGAATTATTTTAGTTTTATTAATTTCATTTTAATAATATTCTTAAATATAATATTTGTTTCTCATAATTTTTAACAATGCTTTATTTTAACTTTTACATTGTTTATGGCTATAAAGCCAATACCAAAAAAACAAAAAACTTTTACATTGTTTACAGTTACAATATTTTTTAATGTTTTAATTGCATTATTTTTAATTTATTTTTATTACGTTTCGTGTCCGCTCGATCAAGGAAACTGCTTTCAATTAATTAAGCTTTAATTAAGGTTTTGATTGAGATAAAAAACCGTGGGTTCGAATCCCGCTTGTGACACTGACTTTTTATCTCAACCAAAACTTTAATTAAAGATTGTTTTTAATAATCAACAAAACCTTTATTTTAATCATTAATTTTGTATTTTAGATATCTAATTAGCTCAGATTCCAGAAGGAAAACACATTACTTTGGGTCAAAAATAATTTTAGCAAAACTTCCTACATAGATATTTATGCTCGTTTGTTAGAAGTATGTTGTCCATTACTATCACAACAAATTTCATACACTTAATTATTTAAGACCACCATTAAAGTTAGAACAAACTAACTAATTTTTATTACCGAAAGCCAATGTATTAAAGAATAGTGTCGTAAGTCAAAAAGTGGTAGTTTTTAGGAGTAGTACAGCTGGATTTTTAAAGTTTTGTGGTTTTGCTTAATTCATGGAGAAAGGATAGACAATACTGATGGATCAGGATAGTTTTTATTGCCAACAACCGTAATGGCGTGTACTTAATACATAAGGAAAAAAAATTAAATTTTTTTAACGTTTTCCCACATGGTTTTAAAACAATAAAAAAATTCGTTTTTGTAAAAAAAAAAAAAAAATGCAATGAATAATAGCTTGTTACAACATTAGCTTGGGAATTTATCGAGGTCCGGTATTAAATGAATAATAGACGTAATCGTCAAAATTGCTTTACCGGTTTGTTACAAAAAAAGCGCAAGCGGAATGAAAGTGGTTGATTAGTTTTTGTTGTTTAACTAACGAACATTCACTTCGGAACGAGAGTAAATATTGAATGAAAGGCGTTTAACAAGCCGTTAAAAACCCATTAAAAATTAAAACAATGTACTATCCGTTGGGAAATAAAGATTCGTACTTCAACACTCTGGCCAAAAATGGTATAGCAAAGAGTGAAATTAGAGGCATTACTTATTAGCCGTGGGCAATATGAGCGGCATCTTGTGAAAATTAATTCTGTGTTTTTAGGCTGGTAACGCTTTTTTTTTTTCAATTTATTTTTTCAGGATATAAACCGTAGCTGTTATTAAAACTGGATAGAGTTTCAGCACTTTTGATGGTGGGATGGGGATGCGATGGGGAACCTCTAGTTTCCCCGAACCCCTTCACACCGACAAGGGAAATAAATGTTTTATGATTTCGCGGCGAACATTTTTCACCTTGTTGAAATGATAATTTTCCAAGCGGTTGCGAACGGAGACTGATGAAATTCGGCTACACTGACAAGTGAGTGATGAAACGACGTAAATGTGACAATGCACGCTCATCCCTGAACGCTATAATAAAACGCAGTTCCGGGTAATTTTTAAAACACTTCGTAATAAATAATAAACCACAAAAATAAATAAGATGTCAGAAAACACACTTAAAATTTATTCCTACCAAAAACGTACATTTCAGATTTTTGTACATCAATATTTTAGGTTCAATTAAAACACAATTTCAGTTTGCCAAGCTACTATTGCAACCGCAAAATGATAAAACATAAAACATCTATGTTACCAAGGTCAATAATAATAGCAATACAATTAATTTTTATTGTATGTTTAAATGATTTAACCGAGATTTAACGACCAACGTGGATATGACGATTTTGAGAGGTTGACTACATACTTATTACTATTTAGCAAATTGTCAGGAGACAATTAATTGGCTGTTAGTTAGGGAAATAAAATCTTTTTTGTTTAAATTGTCGCATAGTTTCTTAAACTGCGTGATAAAAACAACCTGTTTTGACTAGAGAAATAAGAGCTTAGGACCTGTAGTGGCAAGTGGTACATAATCCAAGTTTTTACTTCATCAGTTCTTTGTTCACTTCAGGTGTCTGCCTTCAATGGGGACTTTAAGTACAAGGACCAGTATTACCTACAAACAAAAGGTGTAGCGATGAGAGGTCCTCTATCACCTATTGCAGACCTAGTGATGAACGAGTTGCTGGATATGATAAAACTGAATTTCACTTTTATTATAAAACTAATTACAAAGCACGTTGATGATCTTGTCTTGATAATAAAAAAGACAGATCTGAACATGATATTGGATGCTTTTAACTCAGGTCACCCGACACTTCAATTTACATGTGATTTTGAGGTAGAAGGAAAGCTTCCATTTCTAGATGTAATGGTGATATTGAGTAATGGAAGACTAATAAAAAATTGGTATTGCAAACCAATTAGTACGGATAGGTTATTGCATTGATTTCAAATGAAGATAAATGTGGCTCTTAACTTAATAGACCATGTCCTGAAACTAAACGACTCTCCATTTCATATAGAAAATAAGCAGAAAGTTGTAAATATGCTCAAGTGTATGGATACCCAATGTCTTTGATCAACAGGCTATTGAATCAACGCATGGCACCTAACACAAATCCAAACTATATCCCTTTGGAGAAGAAAATTTCAATTTAAAATTCAATAATTATTCAGAAATCGTGAGATGCGGTCTGGTGTGATGTAGGTTTTAGAAAAACATTTTCTTTATCGTGCCAACGTTTCGAACTTTATTGAGATCATCTTCAGGGCTCAAAGTGTTTGTCTTCTGTGTAATTGTGCCATTCTTGTGTGTCGTGTTGAGAGTGCCACTCACTAAAATCTCACTGGCACTCTCAACACGACACGCAAGAATGGCACAATTACACAGAAGACAAATACATTGAGTCCTGAAGATGATCTCAATAAAGTTCGAAACGTTGGCACGATAAAGAAAATGTTTTTCTGAAACCTACATCGCACCAGACCGCATCTCACGATTTCTGAATAATTATCGATTAACGGTCACTAATCACCACACATTAAAATTCAATTTTTTTAAGCAAATGTCTATATATAGAATCAGGTTTTGGAAAGGAAATAGCTGTGTTATCGGCAAAAATAAAGATTATGATATTGCTGTAAAGAGGTAGGTCAGAATGGTAAAAGGGAGGGAACACTAGTATTGATAGATAAATGGCAAATGTCGAGGAATCTCGACTATATGAAAGCGACCATCCGATAAGTTTGAATTGAAATTTATATGTGGAAAGAAATATTCTCTTAAATTTCCGTAGATAACTTATGTGCCATTCCCGAAACAATGCTTGAGAGTTGTCGAAGAAGACATCAAGATAGTACTGCTTCAATCTAAAGCCAGAAACACACTTACCCGATGCTACGCCATGCGACGCTACCCGACGCAAATCCAAACTCCGATTTTCCATAAGGTTGCATTACCCCCGTGCACATCTACCCGACGCTCTGCGATCCCCACTGTCCAGATTTTCGTCGGGTCGTATCGAGTACAGTCGAAGAAAAAGAACCGGACACTCATATTTTTATTCCAACTACATGTATTATTGTCGGTATATTAATGACAATATACTTATTTTAATATAAACCAAATTAACTGTGATTAAAAATTAATTAATTTTTATTTAAAAAATTAATTTTAATGGTTTGGTAGAAAATTAATCAAAACACCGGAATACAATTTTTTGATATATTGAATTTACCTAACAATTTATTGTACTCGCTTCGGCGGTATACATATATACTAAAATTGGAACAACACGGTTTTGCTCATAAAATATAATTAACAATTTATTTCATAGTTTTGCTCGTAAAATTACACTATTTTCTAATGTCGGGTAGCATCAGAACAGGACACTCATATTTTTTGCAGTTTATTTCAAACTAAGTACATGTAATTTTGTCGTTATATTAATTGCAACATGTTATTTTAATGTAAACCAAATTAAACGAGATCAAAAATGCATAAGTTTTTATAAACATGGTTTAATTAGATGGTTAGGAGTAACTTTATTCAAAATAATTAAGTTTAACAAACAATTTATTAGATGGTTGTGCTCATAAAATTTAACTAACAATTTATTCCAAGGTTTTGCTCAAAATAGTGCATTAAGAAGAAAAGATGCGTTGCGATTGTGATAGTGATTATTGTGATAAACGCTGTGGACTGTACACGACGTGTACTAGCGTCGGATAGATGTGCACACCCCACCAAAACGTGGCAAGGCGTCGGGTAGCATCGGGTAAGTGTGTTCCTGGCTTAAGGGTGGTAACGTTGATATCCATCCATGGTTGAATGGTAATATCGGAAGCCGAACTGTCAGGAATGAGGTTTATTGAGGGTTTATGTGGACTGTAGTTTGTAAGGAAAAGCTCATCGAGCTCTTTTTTCTAAGGGAAGTAGACTGACGTATTGATGAAGCGGAAGGAAGTTAGGTGATCAATTATGTTTTGCATTTCTGGGCCATAGAGATGAAGAAAATTCAACACTGCAATATATAAGCATATGTTCAAGGTTTCTCTCTCTCTCTCTCTCTCTCTCTCTCTCTCTCTCTCTCTCTCTCTTTCTCTCTCCCTCTCTCAGGATTAGATTAAGTTGTTAAGGTTAAGCTAGGGAAGAGTAAGGTTAGAGTTTTTCCGTTTGTTCTTACTCTACGTACAAAAATTTATTATTATCTGTGTATGTGTTTATGTAAGTCTCTTCTTTTATTTCTTCTATTATGTTATGTTATAGTTCTTTTAGTGGCTCATACTACGTAGCACTTTGTATCTTCTTTCTACTTATCGACTTCTATATTGTTTATACTGTTTTTCTTTATAAGTAGCGACATCGTTATATTTCAATTGTTCGCGCCAAAAATTGCGAATTATATTTCTTTATTTTGTTTCCGAAATGCCGCAAATCTAGAATTTATCCTAGCTCTGTTCCCTCCCCACAATCCTGTCCTATTGCTGTCTAGTCCTGCTCTAGTCCTGTTCGCTTCCGTCTCGCTTCCATACAGTCCACTATTAATTAGCCTCCAAGAATGATTTTATTTCAGTTTTTCTCTTATTTTCAAGAAGCATTTTTTTCGTTTTGTTAATTATCTCGTTCAAAATAACGCGAGTGTCTCCTCCCGCATCCTTAATGTGACAGATCATACAGGATTCGGACGGAGCCCCGAAAGTAATTAATAGACTAGAATTCTGTTTTACCTTTGGCCAGAGTTATTGCAGGTTCTAGCTAATAAACGGCTCTCCTCCCTGGTTGTCGAGAAAATCAAGCCACAGTTAACAAGTTAGTATTTTATTTTGTATTTTTATTTAATTTAATTTTATTTTTATTGCGACCGACCAGCGCATGCACATCAGTCAATCTTTATTTATGTACCTAAATCTTTGTAGTTATCTAACAATATTTCTTCATCTACCTATATGTTTTAATATAATAATTATCCATTCCCTTCTATATTTTCTTTTATTTTTTATGTATTTTGGATATTTTGAAATATTAAAACGTATGATCCATACGTTTTATGTATATCTTTACCATATGTATATCTTTACTTGTTTAACATATTTTGCTGACACCAAAAGGTCGTCCATATTAAACTGCCGAAACATCCAAACCTAATTTTTCCTAATACTATCTAAACACGACCCCCAAAATTGTGAACATTTGACTTTTCCATTGAATAACGGCATTGGCAAGCAGAATTTCTGTATCGTTAATAATTCGTGTAAACTCATCGTTTTCATCCCTTAAAATTGGAGATTTTTTTAAACACAAACTCTAATACATTTAATTTTTATTATTCATCCCCGATCACCCCTTGATTTTATTACAACGGATAAAATCAACCTATCCATATTTTACAGGCACTCCGAGCTGACAGGGAACGGAAATGGGTGTGACCGAAGGCTGCTGAGAACGGGGGTCGATTAATCAAACAGGCAGTAGCGGTATCAATTGTCCAGTTAACAGGACTCGCAGAGCGTTGGGTCACTTGAAACATTATTATGGTCAGGTGTCGGTGAAGCCTTGAAATATCGAGCTGGAAGTCGACCCTTCCTCACCCTTTAACAGATTAATGACTGGATACAGTTCCGTTCCTCTCATATAACAGCAGCCGGGAAAGCTTAAAGCAGGATATTTCCTCTGAGTTTTTTTTCTGATTAATTAACTGTCACACGGAGGCTTTTATCTCTCCCTCCCTCGCTCTCCCTCTCTGCTGTTTTTTGGTCGATTGTCGTTTTACACCTATAAAAACATGTCTTTTCCGAATTGGCGCAATCACTGGTGTAGTGGCGTTCCATTCTTGAACGAAATCTATATACTATATACAATGAAATATATATTATCAAATGTCCATTTCTACAAAAGAGCTACAAAAATTCATTCATGACAGAAAACAAGTTTTAATTGACAAAAAAACCAGCAAAACTCTTACTAAAAGAGAGTTATATTTCTACTAAATTGCAATATTTTTGTGTAATATAACTAAAATATTTCATAAGATAATGTTTGTAGGTATCCACACAATATGCCGCTTTATTATTACTAATTTCTTGGGATCAAAGTGTTGTAATAAAAATATAATTTGGTCCAAGAATAAAAATTAAATAATTCAAATTGTGTTGTTTTTATCAACTAAACCACACTTTTGGAAGTAATAGAAAATTGATCCATTTTGATATATTTAATTACCATGTTCTAAAAAATAAATAAGATTCTCTCTCTTGATATTTACACAGGTGATAAAATTGAAATAGTGTCAGAACCTATCCCAATTGAAAATAGGTCATTGCCCCACGTTGATTTCGCAAAATAAAGTTCGAGCGTGAAGGCGAAAACAGGCATAAACTTTATGCGTTTGTTTAAAGATAACGTGAAAAGTTCTATAATATAACGGTTCAGCTTTATGAGATACCTAGTTGAGGAGTAAAGCGTAAACAGGCCGATTGGGGACGATCAAACTGTCGAAAGTTGAAGGTAATATTATGAATCGATTTTAAGATAGATTTGGTTTGGGAGTATATACTTATTCATTAAGGTTAGATGCAGTTAGAGATAAGGAGGGATTAGATAATGTTAGGTTAATTAGAGTTAGGGAGGGGTTAGGTTAAGTTTGGTTTGTAGAGTTAGGGTTATGGACCTTTGAAATTCTTAATTTCATAAGGAATTTCACGCCATATATGTTGCAACGCTGCACTCAGTTGTTGCCGGTCAACTCGCTGCCGATGGTGATCGATAAACCTTCTCTGCAACGCATCTCACACGTGCTCAATGAAAATAAGGTCTCATGCCAATGGGAAAAGAGACAGATGGGAAATTCCCAGGTTTTCTGAACAGTTATGAACAACTCTGCCTGTAAGAGGTTTGGCATTGTCATCCAGAAATTGAAAATCCCCGCCAATGAGATCCCTGGTTTGAGGTCCTAGATAATTTCTTGGACATAACGGACTGCGGTGAGGTTGCCTCAACGCAATATTGAGTCCAGTGTCAATCCCAGCACAGGCCATTACACCGCCTCCTCCAAACTGCACTGAAGGAAGCACGAACAGGGGCATTTTACGCATCCCCTGTTCTCTGTAGACTCTTCGCCGCCTCTTATTACTGCACAGAGGTAATAGTAAATCTAAAATCATTCCAATTGGAGTTCTCTTCTAGGCATTCGCCACATTTTCCTGAGTTGTTGGTGCCGGGCTGTTCCTGCAGGTCGTCTCCAAGGGGCGTACGATGTGAGGCCAACTTCGCACAAACGATTCCGAATCATTTGTGTTGATAAAGGCCTTGCCAAAACATCCTTTACTTCATTTAGGATATGGCGGGCACTATAGAAAGGGTTCCGTCTTGCAGCAATGACAATATTTCTGTCCTCCCTTAGCGTCGTAATGAGCTAAGATCTACTAGCACGCCACCTATTGGCACTTCTATTCTCTCGGAATAGGGCTAAAGCCCGAATGACCACGCTCTGAGAAACGCCAACTCCCTCTGCGATATCCACTTGGCGGTGACCTCGATGACTCATCCTCACAATAATATTACGAACTTCACGATGATGTCTTACATGGATAATGAGACTACAACTGGATTAAAATGGAGAAAAGACGAGAAAAGATGTTTGTTTACAAAATGAGTATTCTTCTTGTTTTCTATTCTTAAGTAAATGCATTATTAAAAATGAGGATTAATATTTGTTTGCTTTTTATTTCCATTGTCTATGTTGTTTTATCCAACTAACAAGAATATATCGGTTAATTCAATTAAAATTAAAAGAATGAGAATAAATTACAAATATCCACATTCAATTTTTAGCATTTTATATTCTCAAGCTTAGATCATTGCAAATCATGTTGTTTCACTGATTATGTTTCTTAGAGACAAGTTAGTCTCAACTAGGTTAAGGAAGAGTAAATTTTACATTTTACTTTCTTTTCTTTATCTTGTTAATTGCTATTTACGTACATGTTTAACTGATTTTCTTCTTTTATTTAGTATATTATCATACATTATAGTCCTCATAATGGCTGACAGCACGAAGCTTTTTCTTTCTGCTTATCAGCTTCTAACTTGCTCATACTATTTATATCTATAAGTAGCAAACTGTTCTTTATTTTTCAGATTATCTCCATTTGTGTGCCAAAGTCTTTTATTTATCTAACAATATTTATGCGCTATATCTAGTTTAAAAAATGCAAAACTATGTTTTCAGAAATTCACAACAACAAAACAATTCTGGTTCTAATGAGTTAAACAAGAACCACCCTAATCTTCAAATAATTGCTTAAAAGTTAAGCAAAAGGGTTTATTAAAATGTAAAATTACTTGTTGTTTGGCATAGAATTTTTTACTGATTGTAGTGATGAACTGACGAAAATATCTTACATATTTACACACTGATTATACAATGTAAATTTAATTTATGCTTTGGCTCAGATTATTGATTAATGCGTTAACAGCGCTAATACTTGGTTTAAAAGCTGTTTTATTATCAAAACAAACTTAATCAGAGAATTCATTTTTCGTTTTATTCCTTTGAAAAATTTATTAATAAAATACTACCGAGAATTCAGATAAAGCAGAATAGCTTGGAAATTTATACGCCGGGGGGTTGGGGCATTGATTGATCAAAGCAACATAAGGCGGTTCCAACCCCGTCTGGTATCAGGCAGGTAATTGAGCCTTGAGGTGTTTTGGTCTCTCAGTCAATAATCCTCAATTACAAGGAAAGGACGGGACCAGTGAAGTATCAGGATTATCTCAGTAAGATTGTTTCACCCGTTTTCAGAAGAGTCTCATTAATATTGAATTAAGCTGGTTGTTTGTATCATCCAACTTAAAGATGAGATGTCTTGCAGAGAAAACCCAAAACAGATTAGCTTATTAGTCTGCTAATACTAGATATTTATATTGACGATTTATTTTGATAGGCGAATCGAAAAAAAGATAAATTTCGATGATTTTATTGTTTTTATATTCAGATTTTCTTTATATTTTATTAATAAAGTTGCCAAATAGACAACGTGATTATTTCAAAGATATTTTTGTTGGTTCTGAATTTAAAAAAAAATTGTTTTAAAGGAAAGTGTTGTCAATGTTTCTCACTTTCTCTCTTTTACAAAAGGATTCAATTTATCTTCACACCACCCAGCTATGTGGCGTAGACAAGATATTTTAATCAAGGAGGATAATTGTCTGGATGGGGACACGGGTAATTGAAATTGGGCCTAAAAGGCGAATAACTCATTAGGGAGCCGGTTACAGCGACGGAAACTCGAACTGAGACATTTGGAAACAATAGCTGTCCCTCGACCCAGCGCCATCAGAAATGCTATCCACAATTGGAATGCCGTTAACCTGATGATTAGCGAAACGGGGCGGATGCACGATGGAGAAGAAGAGGCGGTTAATGGCGAATCAATTCGCCTCACGCTAAAGGGGGAGGAAGAAGACTAATCAGTTAAACGAGCGGCTACTTGAATTTATTCCTTTTCCGTGCAATTTGAAAAGGTCAGGGTGAAAAACGCGGATTTTAAGGTAAACCTGGGGAAAAAGTTCTTTGACCTTAAAAATTGAAATTTATAAAACGCAATCCTGGGATTCTGATCTAAACAATTTATTTAAAAAATATATATATTTTAGATATTTGCAACAAAAATTATTGTTATAATACGTTTATCAGACAGTAACAGAGATTTTGTTATTTGGAAGTTTTTGTACCGTGCAGTATCGTCTATCGCATATTTTCTGTTAATTTGCGTGACGAAAGTTTTTGTGCCCTCCATGTAACTAAGTAAACGTGAAAGTAAGTAAAGTGGTTAAAAAAGGTTGAGCGAAAATATGAACAAACTGATGCTCTTAATCTAAATTTCTAAATTTTGTAGTATTAGGTAGTATGACTATTTATCACACACACACACACACACACGCACGCACACACACACACGCTAGCACGCACACACACACACACCCACACACACACACACACACACAGGTGGTCGAGTCGACTAGGGCATCTGACTCTTACATGCCACATTTATAGAAATTCTAAATTCGGATCTCAGCACAGCCTATGAAATTTTAAAGGAAGTATGAAAAAAGTATTTTAAAATTATTTCGCACCTTGTTCGTGATAATAGTGTTTTGCCGTCTTCAATGTACAATTTTTCCATTGTACCAATTTAGGCAACTTAGAGAGAAAAGATGATTTTAAATTTATAGTTGATTGTTTAATACAAAGTTTTTTAATTTTATTAATTAGTACATGAATTGTGTGTCTTGTCACGGTCAGTGGATGATCGCATTTTTGTTCCCATTAGTCCAATGAAAAGGGCTGAACGTTTGAAAAATCAATTAATTAAATAGTTTGCATAATTCCCTTCCAAAACGTTCTGTTGGGAAAGCAACTTGGTCGTTTAGACCAATTTTAGTTTCAAACTTGGACATACAAGGAAAACATTATTCCTAAACTATCGTATGAATAAAACTTTGTTTTGCTTAGTCTTAGTTTTGCCATTTCATGGCACGATTTGGATGGTTTTATTAAAATAAGTGATGTTCTTAAAAGGTTTACTTACATTGAAATTTAATCTTTTAGTGGAGCTGACTTTTTTCCAGAAGAGATTCTAAGTAAATGTGATTATATAGGAGTTTGAAAAGTAATATAAAAAGCAAGTTTCAACATATCAAAAAAGACGACTTAGTATGATTACACGGAATGACGAAATAGTGGAAGCCAATCTTTCAAACCTCTAAAATTTGTTAGGTTACTTAGTACTATTTATTTTTTGCTGTAGGAATTGTGGAATACAGTCACCACATATTAAAAAAATCCATCAAAAGTCGTCCTACTAAAAAAAAGAGAAAAATATCAAAATTTAAAAAGTTTGGAGAATCAGCATAGAGAAGATTTCAATGATGATTTTAATTAATTTACTTCCTTATTTTACTCAGAAATGTTTGTTTTATTACAAGGTATATATCAGAGTTGTGCCAAATAAATAACGTGTGATGAGAATTTTATACCAATGTTTCTTTTCCTATGTTATATACAGAGTTGTGTGGGCGAATAAAGCGTTTTTGCTATTTTTAGACCTTCTCTGTTCAGAATAAGTTTGGGTTACGTACATTAAATATTGTTAATAGTTTTAACATACGTTTTAAATTTTAGGAAACGTGAATGGAAAATATTTTTATGTTTGATTATGTTTTGTTTTGTTTAACTATGCGAGCAAACAGTGTTAGAATATACAAACCCCGCTTTTTGAAAGAGTGCTTATTTGTTCTTCGCTTGGACAAGTTACTTCCAAGCAGCTTACATTATTTAAACATGGTTTCCTTGATTTTACTTAAATACTTAAGAATATTCCCACTGCTTGATTTAAAAAAAAGTATTTCTGCAAAAAGATACTTGTCATAATAATAACAGGGATCACTAAACAAGTATATACAGAGTGTCTCTATTTTAATGGGACCATTTTTTCGAAAGAATAGTTTTTCCCAAGGATGTAAAATAAGTCTAAACATTTGTTTTTATATCGCAATAGTTAGTAATTGAATATCAATTTTATTTTTTCAAATGATATTTAAAGTAAGATTTGATATAATTTCAAATGCTAGATTTTCTAATATATAAAAAAAAATTGTCAAGGAGAATATTAAGATTGGTTGCGTATTTTAGGAGTTATTTTATCCCAAAACCTAGAGGGTATTTCAAATTTTCATTGTTGTTCCAAGGCCTATTGGCTTTTTTGTTATGTTGTTGTTATTCCCTTTTTTACTCTAACTGCTGCTAAAATTTGAAAATTTGGAATTATCAGTCCATAGAATATAAGCGAGTAAATCGGGAATTTTCTCCACTACAGCTCTCATACATTCCAACGTTCGCAATAGGTTTGCTGCAGGCGTTTAATGATACAACTCTTCCATGGTTGTAATGTATGGTGTTTAGTGACAGTTAGTTAATGATTATGTGGAGATCGTGAGATGCGGTCTGGTGTGACGTAGGTTTTACAAAAACATTTTCTTTATCGTGCCAACGTTTCGATCTTTATTGAAATCATCTTCAGGGCTCAAAGTGTTTGTTTTCTGTGTAGGTGTGTCATTGTTGAAGTGCTATTATTGTGTCATTATTTCAGAAAGATGACTTAAGATTTTCTTGAACGACTTTCATGAAAGTCAAAACAGCTTACCGTTACGTCTGAAGGTTTGATTCTTGCTGATTCTCAACAAGGATCGAGAAGCAGATTCTCAACGGAACTAGCTATCTCGAACATTCTTGCAATATGGAAGAATGTGTTCAAATCCGCTCGGCCTCGGTTTTCGTTTCAATTTTCCGCAATCCACGTAAACTTAACCCACTTTACTTTGCATAAAAAATTGCAGCATTTAAAGTATTATACAAATTATTACAGACCTCTTCAATCAAAAGGCAAAAGTTGACTAGATAAAGAAAAATAATAAATATAAATTAGTGTAAATTTATAACTATAATAATGAATTGTCAACTAGTTTAAATTGGCTTTTTTTGGTATTAATTCTCTTCCTAGAATAAGCGATAAACTCGGAAAATTTTTTTAAAAACTATATTAGAAATGTGAAGTCAAGAACCCAAAAAGGCCATAGATGTTGAATCGCAATACCTCCAGAAATGTGCTAACAATCTAATTGTTTTGTATGCCATTTTTCACATCCAACAGTCTAGTTTTGGAAACTCTATCAAAACTTGGCAATTCTCATTTGAAAATTATCATTATACTGACACTCATTTTTATTATTACTGCGACATTACAAAATATAAGGACCACTTATTTTAGATCCGTGGGAAAAACTATGGGATTATGATTAAACTATTTTTCTACAAACCTTTGTTTTCGAGAAATGTAGGTAATTCAAACACATACATAATTGACGGTTGCTCGGGGAGAAATAATGAAATTGAATTGTGGTGTATTTTTACGAATTGACAGTCCAAAGACATATTAATGATTCAACGTTTTTCCGAATAAATGCGAATGTAAGCTTCATCTTTCAATGAAGAAAATCCGAATGTAGAAATTTCGTCTTAAGGTGGCCATTCATGTATCTATTTGTAGTTCCTGAAATTTGAGGGGGCATTCACGATCGCATTACAGCCAGTCGCTCCGAACGTCAACCTTCTCAAAATGGATGACGATATCTCTTGTGCTACGCTTCTGTTTATTTATATATTAAAAGCAAAAAATCGAAGAGGAAATGGTGTCAGAAGTGGCTCCTGAACAGAAGCCGTAATACCCACATCAATTTGATGAAAGATCTTTCCCTTGAACCCGCTGATTGAAGGAACTATTTAAGGATGGATGAAACGTCTTATTTATTCATTATATTTAGTGTTCTATTGACCAAATTACTTCTTTCAATTAATTAATCTTTTTTGTAAGGTTTTGGTTGAAATGAAAAAGCTAGTGCCACGAGCGGGATCTGAATCCATGGCCTTCGGATAAATACGCCGCTGCTCGTGACTTCGATCCTCTCCGACACCAAAAAATGGCAAAAAAGAGTGACAATTCGAAAGGTTGTAGGTTGAGATGGGGAGTTGGTGTCCGAGTGGATCGAACTATCGAAGTCACGACAGCTCAAGTGGTTAGCGCAGCGGCGTATTTAGCCGAATGTCGTCGAAACATTATTTTTTCATTTCAAGCAAAACCTTACAAAAAAAAAATTAACGTCTTATTTATATTTACTCCAGCTTGTTACCCCCTTGATTAGAAAACAAAGACAGTCATGAGAGAAATATTCACTACATGAAAGGTTGGCAACCACATTACGATTTCTCGCTACAGGGATGAACTACAAAGAAATTAAGTTCTCTACTATGATTTCTGATCATTGTTAGAGGTTATCAATACCGCATCTCTCGTTGCATTTGTATCTTTTGTTTTGAAAACGTCGACCAACAGGTTGAGGATCGAATTTCTTTTATTTCTATCGTGGTAAACATTGTCCACCACTTTCCATAAACATGGTAAAGTTTAATACAATTCAATCATATCAACAATAAAATCTCGATTGAATGTCATTACCAATAAAGAATAAACGTTTTTGACTTTTTGAGAATGTACGATGGAGATGTTTGCTCAGTGACAGAAAGACGGAGACTGCGCCAAAAAACGCTGGTTTTCCCATTCACGAACGCGCCATGCCGTCGTCACGCCGTAGATATTTGGAGTGGCGCAATGGAGTTTAGACCGGTCGAATATTCGGCACAGCCGTGCACGCCAGTTCAGTTTTGCCATTGGCGTGGTTTTTGGAACGGCGTTGCTCCGTTTGGACTGCTAGGAGCGATCGTGAATCAAACCTTAAGCAAAAGGTTTGAAATGAATAAACCTCACGACGGATCAGCTGTGAGGGTTTAGCATAGCATAGCGCCGTATTTTATTCTGTTTTAACGAAATATGTCTCAATTAAAGTAAAATCTTTCGCATTCTCGTTCAAAGTTGAGTCATATTTTCTGTTGACATGAACCAATTTAGAGTTATTGAGTTGAATAACTCAAATCAAGGCAGTTTCGCCTGGAAATCCGGAACTGGGTCGAACCCATGCTGAATCATATCCGCTCACATCCGCGACGGAGACAGTTTCGGTTGCCGTTGTGCCCTGTTTGAGAACAAATTTCCCTTATTCCATTTCCTCGTTCCGTCTAATTGAATAAGAAACAATGGACAAACCTGTTCTCTACCTCCGATTTGCTTAAATTAATTATAACGAGGGAAAGGGATGCAAACAGATTTAGACAGGGCTTAACGCTCCTGAAAATTCACAAGAAAATAACAGGCTTATGGAAAAGTCCCTTTCAAGTTTGCTCACAAAGAGAACCATTTAAATAAATATCATTAACATGTATGTATTCATATTATTAACATGTATCAACTTGTAGGGCGTGCTTTTGTATAATTTAGACCGTTTTAATTAGTATATTCTTAAACGCGAACCTGGTAACTGTTGAACACGGTTGAACATTCGCATGGGACAGGGAGAAAAATATAAATTATTTAATAATTTTAGGATTGGATAATTTGTTAGTATAGACCATATTTTAAGTACAGACTAGGTTACAAAAAATACCTAATGTGTTATTAAGTTTTTAAAACAACCTACAAAAAATGAAAATAGTATTAATATAGCAATATAATAATAATTTGATATTTATTTCATTTATATTTAAAGTTATTACAAAAGTCGTCATTTCAAGTTAACTTGAACTCTGCACTTTGGTTGAGGGGCAAGGAGGGGTTTGAGCCCTTTGCAATTCTCAATCTGTGTAAACAACTCTGCATTTTATGGCCGAATGTACAATATTGGGCGAGATAAGGTTGATGCACTTGGTATCTTTTACCGTCTCTAGGAGCACTCTGTTAAATCTGTTGGATGGCCCAAATCCACGGGCGCTCACGCAGTATGTCCGCCACGCCTGGAAATATAGATTAGACCTAATTATGGAATTCAATTTCTGACCCCTCCAATTCATTCACTCAATTTTCTTTATATAATATATGTCTTTATTATATCCGATTTTTTGTCCCTTTACCATTAAGACTTTTCCCCTGGGTTTGTTTTCTATTAGAAGTAGTTTTACTATTATGTTTAATCTTTTTTGATGGTGTACTAGCATGTAGCGAATAATGTTATAACCTCGCTTTAATTCTTTTTTTTTCGTTTATTCTTTTTCTCTTAACAACGACCTCCGGCAGACAGATCGTGATCCATGCCTGCATTATGCTTTGCTAATAATCACTGTTATATACGTAGAAATAAAAAGCATATTTAAAAAAAAGTCATTTTTTAAAACCGTTTTCCTGAAATCTAATGGCAAATGTAATTTTTTATACTAAAATTTATCAAGTAGTTTTCTTTTGAACCAATGACGCTATCAAAAACAACAACAAAAAATATGTGTTTAATATATTTTTAGTCTAGTTTCAAAGTCAAGTTTGAAAAAGAAACAGTCATTAGGATATGTTCCTTATTTTTATTTATTATATTTGTCTTTTTAAGTATTTAATTTTGTCAGGAATAATTTAAATTTACGGTCTCTCCCATTTTGTAATAGGTATTAAGCGTTCAGAGAAATTTGTATAATTATTAATTTTATTGATATAATTATTAAAAATAAAATTATTAAGACAAATGTATTTAAAATTGTAAAAGGGGAAGGTGTTGTATTTAAGTTGCAAAATGTAAACAGAGATAACCCCAGGAGTTCCCCACTCCTTTCCCATGCATTGTACAGCCAGTCTTAATAAATTCCAGACGAGTGTGTTTATGAATTGACCCTCTTAATAAAACAAGTACCCCTGTATAATTGTTCTCGAAAAAAGGTGAAAATTTGAAACTAGAATAAAAGTTTTTTTTTAATAGCGTCATTGGTTCAAGAGAAATTCATCAATTATATATNATGTTTATAAATTAATTAATATTATTATTATCTTTGATGTATTTGATAATATGGATTTTAATGACAGGGTTTAAATTTGGGTTGATTATTATCTCTCGGTGTTACTTCTGAATATTATTAGGAAGACCTTTTTCTTTGGCTCTATCATGACGCCGTTCTTTTAATTGAATAACCGCGAGCCCCTTTCAAGATTTTTAAAATTACCTTAGTAAAAGAGGAACAATCTCCTCGAAGCCCAACACAAGTTACATCGGTAGCATTTATAGAGAGAAATATATAATACAGGAAAAAGTAAAAAACCTAGAAGGCATCGAGTCAATAAGCTGATACAAGTGAAAGCACACCTAAATCAGAAATCATCACTCAATGACTCGCACTCTCTGTGAGCAGGCCCCGGTGCCACTTTCTTTTTCGCCATCAAGGATGATTGTTGGGAAGAAATCGCGAAGTAATAAGAGTTGTATAGAAATATGCAGTTGGATTTTGTAACTTCATTTATAAAGGGAACATTTAGGTCATTATGGATGGTGAGGTTATAAACATTATAAACAAACAGAGGGTCTTTGACGATGGATCTGAGGATTTGTGACTGTCGGGTCTGGATTCTGTGGAGGTTGGAGTACTTAATTGAACTCTTGGTTCTTTGTAGTGTTTAGTTTGTTTCGTTATGTTTTGAACTAATGTTCAATGAAATATACGTGTGTTTTTGGTGAGCTAATAGCGACTCACAGCTAAACAAAATTGTTCAATCAATGACGTAACAAAAATCAAAGCTATTGCAATTAAAAAAAAAAAAAACGCAAAATGAAAGAAGTATAAACAACTAGCTTAGCATTATGCAAAGTTAAGTAAAGTTCCATTTGGTGGTTTACGAGTAACGATTTCTTTCTGCTAGTGTTCAGTGGCTCGCGGACTGACCACCGGATCCTAAAGACTTTTTATCACCAATTTTCTTTTATAGAGAATTTTATTAGTATACTTTATGACAAGAGATATTCTAGACTGGAAGAAAAGTCTTGGTGAATAGTTTGTTATTGCTGTGCTTGCAAAACTGTTGTAAAAGGATTATAAAGAGTTGTTTGATATATTCTCAGCCGACTAATATTAAAAAAATCCCGGAATTGACAGTCACCCGGAAAAATGAGGCAGGCAAGTTGATTTGTATTCATTGGAGCCGGCCGGGGCAAACAGATAGGTTATAACACGAGATAAGTGGTTTCCATTTTCTTATTGAGGGGATCGAGCCGGCCTGATAATGGTTTGATGTAAGGTAATGGGGGCCCGGGTTATTGAACGGTCCGGCCCATGGCTAGAACAATGGCCCGTCCCCTGATAGATAGCCGCCCCAGGACTGATCTTCTGATTATCAGGAATCCGGTTTGGGTCCTGGGTTGGTCACGCCTGGCTTTTACCACCTTGTATATATTCCCGACAGACCCTAGATTGGGGGATGAGTTTTAAAATTATTTTTACAAATGTTTGAGCACGAAGGAAGCCCGACACTCGGTCGAATTTCACCTCATAAATGGGTTCCTCATATAGGGAAAATGGACAAATTTCGGTTAAATGGAATTGTCATATAATTATTCAACTTTTGTTAAGTAAGTATTAGTTTCGAGTTATAAAGCCAATGCTGCAAAAATTTTCGATTTTATTTGACTTACAGTTTATCAAGTATTAAAGCATAGATAACTTCCAAAGTCAAAATTATAGTCGATTTCTTCATGACACCAAAATGTAATCGATGTATATGCAGGCGGTAAGGTTAAAACAAGGTTAAATTATGATCTCTTCTAGTGTTTAGAAATTATCTATTTGCTTTTTGTGATGATTGTTCTCTTGACAGACTGAAATTAAAATCACATATTTAAATCTGTAAGAAAAGCCATCATTTACGAAAAGTGAAACAACATACTCAACCCACCTTCATCATTATTAGTATCCATTTGTTCTGCAGCCGAAAAATAAATTTTTTACCCTAGATGTTCAGTGTACCATAATCAAATGTTCGTTTTCATTCAAATCTCTCTATTTTTGTTGCATATTCTGAAAGTACATTTTTTTATGAAACGTTTTTAAATTGAAATCAATCGAGGATGTCTCCAAATAGAATATTTAAATAATAGTAAGGGGGTTCAATATTTTTCAATTTTTGGAAGGACAGCGTCCAATTTTTCCTCGGTTTTTGACAACTGTTTTTGTTTTATTGGCCGGAAATCTGGATTTGTATCATTTTATAATTTAGTAGTTATTAGGAAAACAAGTGTTCTAATAGTTTTTGAAAATTTTGGTAACAAAATTATGCATTATACATTAAACTATTTTGAGGAATAACCTGTCGCCATTTATTTACGTTATGTTCAATCTAAGAAAAAAATGCTATTACGACAAGAAACCACTTTCATTGTAAATTTTTAATTTTTACTCATTTAATGGAACCGGAGTGGAGTGCCCCAGTGCCATTAATTTGACAGAAAGTTTGCAGTCTTAGACTTTAACTTACGAACTTACCTATAACTGTCAGGTTGACTTTGGAATTTCGTGTCTGCGCAATTTTGAAGTCCACGCGACACCTATAACAGAATTAAAGTATTAAACATAATTATTATAATTAGAATGCAATTAATTGAAATATGTCATTATTTATTTTGGGGTTATCCACAATGACAACTAAAGTACAATAACAATTAAGTAAATAATATTTATTTGTTTTCGATGTCACATGAAACAACTTAGGACCAAGGTTGTTGTTAAAAAACTAAACTCAAATAAAATAAACATAATATTTACGTAAATAAAAAAGTAAACAAACCCTAGTTTAAAATAAGCCTAGATTTTTTAAGTTTTCTAATTTGAAAACAAGTAAGCCCATGATCTTTTCCATCAAAGCAAGATTTTTTCGAGGAGTGAGGTTTATATTTTCGATAATCATGCCTACACTGTTTACACAAAAAATAGGTAAGGAAAATAAGCTAACACAAATGCGTGTATTCCAAAAAGATTTTTTCAATTTATTGCAGTACATAATAACTACCT
This sequence comes from Cimex lectularius, assembly GCF_000648675.2. NCBI lineage: Eukaryota > Metazoa > Arthropoda > Insecta > Hemiptera > Cimicidae > Cimex > Cimex lectularius. The sequence continues at coordinate 106,729 of NW_019393084.1, forward strand.
TGAAAAATGGCAAAAAGGAGGGAAAATTCAAATGGTGGGGTTGAGAGGGGAAGTTAGTGTCCGAGTGGATTGAGGTCTCGATAGCTCAAGTGGTAGAGCAGCGGCGTATCTAGCCGAAGATCGTGGGTTCGAATCCCTCTCGTGCCATTGACTTTTTTATCTCAACTAAAAACCTTAATTAATTGTATTATAACAACCTTCAATTCGGTAATGTGCAACTTGTAAAGGAAATATTTACAAAATTAAAAACAAGAGTAGAGAAAATACCCATTGTCAGTGCTCCAGCGATGCTGCAGTCTGATTAATTATAATTTTTGTAATTTCTTTCACTGTCATTGCGCATGACATCGCGGCCATGGTCTCTTCAGTCGGCGATGAGATTCGAGTAAATTCGCCGGGTGCGAGTTTTTAGTGTGATGATTTACGATGTTTGGAAGGGTTTTGTCAAGTTTACGGTAACGGACTTCATTTTGTACGAAAGAAAATAAAGGCTTTATGGTAGTTACGCTCGTATAATGGAGCACCAACGATTTTTCGTAGGATTAAGGATTGGCTAGTTCTGATGCAGGGGTGCATAATTTCTTTTCATGAAATGGGCATTGAAGCATTAGATTTTTCCAGGGTATGTATTATGAGCATTCCAGGGTCCATATGAATTTATTAGCTACTGCTAGGTGGAAATGATAAACATTTTTGAAGTCCCTACCCATCGCCCCTCTCATTGCTTAACACACAGTAGAGCTATACATATAATTTACAATATTTACAGATAGGGAACGACTTCCGTTTCGAGCCGTATCGCTGATGGTACTGACTAGAGAGCAAGACGTCGCCCAAGTGTCCGGCTATTCAGACAACTACTATTGTTTTTCCGAGGCGCTCCAACTCAGCATATTTCTTCAATAACAGCACGGGAAAGTGTTTACCGGGAATCTTTCACGAAAAGCCGAAACCGAGCTCTGGGCGTCGGAACAGACGAGATAGATAGGGCCTCCTCGAATCAGCCCGAGTACGTGCCAAATGGCAGACAGTACCACCACCATCCCTACAGATATGCTGCATTGCCGCGGTCTCTACACGGTGCTAGCCACACCCTCGCCGGTTCTAGATCTGTCGGTATAATCAGGCGAAAACCGGCGATCTGAGTCCTAGGGATGCAGCTCGGTATAGGTGTAGCGGTGTACTGTTTCTGGTTAGTACCGCAAGATCATCCCCCGTACTAGTAGGACCGGAAGGACTCAGAGAGGCGTTGGGCGGTGTCCATACAAACTCGGACGGACAATCTTTAACGTCCGCACCTAGCCTTCCGACCTTATTTGATAGTTTTGATTCTCAAGATGAGAGATGACGCACCTCCGCATACGACCGAAATGTGTTACTGCCGCAGCATTGGTGTAGAGGCAGCTCAGCCCCGAGGGGACAAGACAACCTCGCTCCCCGCTTGCCCATTCCGAGTGGTCGGATCCGCATTAAGCATCGAACCGTATGCCGCGCGCAAAGGGTTACCTAGGCCGAAATACATCAGCCTGGTTTCCCGCGCACTCCCTAGATAGAGAAGGCCACTCTATTTCTCAGAATATTGAGGCTCCCCCAGCGTAGAAACTTCCGGATCCGCTCCGGCCGCGGTTTCGTTTAAAATGGAATTGCTATCCACCCCCTAGAGGAGACTGCGTACGATAAAAGTCGTCAATCGAGCACATTACGTATACATGCGTGCACAGCGCACTCAAATAGGCTCAACCGATTCACTACCAATTTCCATCCGCCACTTCTCACGCATTCGGGGGACTCAGTCAGCGTAGTCTGAGCGTCCTCAACGCTATACGCTTCGATTGTCCGATCCTTCGTACCCGTGAGGCCGGGTGAATAACGATGGTCATACGCAAGTTTCGTGCGAAAGAAGACAGTCTCCTCTTCAGATACCCGCCAGGGGTCTCACCATAGCCAACTAGGAGTCCATTCCCAGCGTAAGAAGGGCTGAACCTTGAGACATTTCAATTACCCCGTAGTACAGAAGGTTATGCACCCTCGCCCGTCTATGCAAACAGGACCTGGTACACTAACGCACGTGTGCCTCTGATAAAGCACCCGCCGCCCCATGCCGACCCGAGGACGACACGAGTACATGGCTACACTTGTTTCCCGTCAAGGGGTGGCCCGTCTTGTTTGTTTGTAATTATTATAAAATACGTTCGAAACTTAACTTCTAGATAAAGGCCATGATTTATTTAAAAACTAGATTTAATGAATATAATTTCTTCAACGTAGGCGGCGCCATTAAAAAGTCAAGTTTTGGTATGGCAAAATAAGGTTGTTAGATTGAAAGAAAAAAGATGTCAGAATGTATAAAGTGCAATTTCGTTAATCTATTAGAGGAAGTTAATCGATGAATTCAACTAGTTACTTAAATAAATTGCTACTGATATGACGTATAAAATTAAAATTTTACTATATGTTTATACAACATCAAATACCGAATTATGTAAACGACTGATGTCTGTTCACTATCACTGAAAAAGAAAGTTTGTAAAGGCATTGTGTCAATTGTGTGAAAATTGAAAACATTAACATCGCAGACGATTTTTCCAAGTGCTATTTGTAATACATTTTTTTAAAATTTATTTGATATTTACAACTACAAATATTGTATTAAGTAAATATGTTCACATATGTTGAATTTATACAAATTAATTTGAGTCTCCTGAAGTAGAAACCTCCCATTGAAAACAATCCTTCATACTAAAACTTTACAATCTTTACTCAGTGAGAAGGTCTTGTGGCCACTTTCGCTTCAATCGTCTCAAAGATTTTCAGGTAAAAGATAACTGTCGTATTAATAAATTATTGTGTGTATTTTTTATGTGTGTGTGTGTGTGTGTGTGTGTGTGTGTGTGTGTGTGTGTGTGTGTGTGTGTGTGTGTGCGTGCGTGTGTGTGTGTGTGTTCACTTATTGGTGGAGTTTTTTATAGTGGGTTTTGAGTTCATGTACAAACTTAAAAAGGTGCATTTATAATTTGACATAGAATTTTAGATCGGATTGATTAAAGACGTTGGGAATTGGGATCCTTGGCTGAACCTCAAACTTCACAACCGTACGCCAAGAGAGGCCTAATCATTATCTTGTAAATTATAATTTGTAATTCAACGTACTATTTTTCTAATAATTTGATATTTTTAAATCAATAAAATAAGTTATCACTCTATCTACCTTGTTTAGTAGAATTGGATATTAAATCATTGGAAAAACTGGATATTAGTCTACCTTTTAATTTATTTGCTTTTTATGCTTTTTAATAGCACACATGGAACATATTAAATTGATTTTTTTTTAATTAATGGGGAACTATAAGCGGTATGAGTTCAATTAAAATGATAGTTACATTTTTTAAAGAGTAATCAACCTAGACCTTATAAAGTTCGGTTTGAAACAAAACTAATTTTCCTTCATTTACTATGAATCTTGCGGGGATTATATACTCTTACGTGGTGACGCCTATGTAAGGCATATTAAATTTAAGTTAAACGGGTTTTAGTCCATGTTAGGAGGCTTTCTGAATTAATTTCACCTCGTTAGAACAGGTACAAAGAAGCCAGGAGGGTTAGTAGAGAATTAAAAGCGCGGAAGTGGCAATAAATTATTTTATCGGCCTCGTGTTAAAACTGAGTGTACACTTAATCCCTGGGTTTTACGAGGAACGAGTAAGAGTTTGTAATTATTGCCAATAGCCGTTTGTTACGGGGTGTCGCCCATTGAGCCCGCAATTCGCTCACCTCCGCCCCTAAAGCTCTATAAATGTCAAATGAAAACTTGGTCGGAGTCTGAATAAATTAGGGGAATTCGCAGGTTTCGAGGTTTGTTAGCCAAGTTGGCATACCAACTACTTCACGCCCGCAAAGTTTACTGGACAATGTGCCAACACCTAACTTCACTACGTTCCCGTCCAATACTTGCCTTTCAATACGTTTCAATGCAAGGCTGTTAAACCTCCTAACATTTTACAACTGACGGAAACACCACGAAAGCGTGTCACGTTGAATACAGTGGCAAACAAACTTGTATCGGCGTGAATTTTTGATAGAAGATAATGGACATTGTAAAAATTCATTTTCCTTACGCAATTAACGTGATTTTTTAATGTTCGGTTTTCATTGTGTATAGTATATGTAGTTCACGTTTTGAAAAAAAGCATGAAATATAAATAAAGATATGAAAGGTCATTTTAAACCCAAATGTGTGTATTTACTGTTACAATTTCATTCCCATTCCATCTCCTTTTTTGATACATATATTCCCTCTCAATTTATCTTCATCGCCTTCCTTCCTTACGTATCATCGTTTATTATTTCCTCCATTTTTAAGCTTACATTTTTTTTATTCTTTTTTCATACGTACTATTTACTTAGTTCTTGTTTTGTATCTATTTCTAATGGTATTGGTATTCTCTCTTTCGCATTTGTATTGTGCATTCCTATGCTGATTTGACCACCGTATTTCGTTTTCAGTCTTTTGCATGCGTATAATTCGTCTTATTCATTCTCTTTTCATCCTATCTATTTTTAATTTTTATTATTTTTTTTGTATTATTTAAATTTTTACACAATCATCTTAATCGTATTGTATGCAGACGTTTTCTTTATACTTACCTTTCTCTATCTTTTCATTTCCATGTACAATTACGGTTAAACTTTCTTCATTTACTCGTTTTTTCTGTATATCTATCGATATATATATATTTCAGTTTTCGCTTTATTTCTTTTTTCCCTGACTGTCTTTCTGTCCCTTTCTCTCTCTCACACATACTCTCTCCCTCTCTCTTTGTCGTTAATTTTAAGAGAGGTGGTTCACGACCAAAATTTGTAAGATTAAATTAATTTTAAATTAATTACATAAAACGATATTCATTCAATCATTTTCTCTCACTCTCTCCTTCGCCTCTTCTATATCCCTCTCTAGCTATCTACCTACATATCTATCTACCAATATAGCCATCTATCTAACTATCTATGCCAGTTTCTCTCTCTCTTTCTCCTTTCTTTAATCATTCATCTTTAACTCTACTTCTTTTTACATCTTTCTACATATCAATCGGCAGAGAGATTCAATATCTCAATCATTGTTTTTCAACTTCTCTTTTGTCATACTCCCTTCTTTGCTTTATTCTCTCTTCCCTTAAACTCCCTGCCTTTTTTCTCACTTTAATGTAATCTATCTTAAATTTCATCCTAACTCTATCTATTCTTCTCATATCGCTCCAAATTTCTTTTTTTTCCACCTGTCATTCTCTCACATTTTATCTTCCTTCCCTTCTCTTTTCCTCATCCACTCACCACATATCCCTTTCGTTCCCTCCCTTTCTTTTTCTTTGTACTATTCTCTCTCTTTCGCTTAATCTCACTGTCTACCTATCTCAGATTTTTTTAATTTCTTTAACCTCTCGCCTTATCACTCACTCACTCGAATCTATATTAGAATTGATCTTATTTTCTTTTCTCAATCATTGTGCCTGTCTCTTATTCCTTTAAAAAACCGCATGTTTTGCTTTTGTTCGGCGTACTTTTTATCAAGTAATTGGATCTTACATTTTTACCGCACAAATAAAAGTTTAGATTTGATATTTCTTGTGACATAATAGTTAATGATAAATACTCTATCCGAGTTGACAAATTTCAATTATGAAATTATTATTTTAATAAATTATTATTTTAGACTGTTTTGTAATACTTGTTTACTGAAAATTGCGTAAATCATGTTGTCTTTAATAAATCGTTTCCTCCTTTCATTTGATGCTAAATAACAAAGAAAATAAATTGTTTTCAACGAGTTAGGAATGGTTCAAAGTTTATTTATTGCAAGCGTTTTAATTAAATGTAAATAAGCTATGCATGTTTTACGATTGTTATAAATATTATCATAGTTTAGATTGCTGGGTTCTGATACGGCTGGTATTGAACGCAATACTGACGACCACCGTTTTGCTGCCAGCCCATCTGGCATGCCAAGATTAACAGTCAACGGTGTTTTATGTACAAACGATATGTACAAAAAAATTTAATTCGATTTCATCACGGAACACCATTATTTAGTAAGAGTGTCCTCATGTAGCTCAATCGAAAGTAATTCTTTAAAAGATGTCGTTCCCTGTCATCAGTCATTTTTCAAAGATCAAGCCAAACAATCTATCAATCAGGATCTCATTGATCGTTCATTGGAATTCTTTTCCGTCTATTCATTCGATTTTTCACCTGATCAATCATACAAGTAATCCATTAATCACTCTCTTCTAATCGGTAATGCTCAAGAATTTTATCACTGTAATTAACGTTGTACTTGAACAACCTTAATTTCTTAATCTCAATCAGTGTGTTACGATAGGTTTTATAAATAAAATGTAAAGCGTATAAATTGGAAATGTAAATTTTTTCGAATGTACTAGACCTTGAAAACTTTAATAAATAGTTTACTATCATTTGTTTATTTATGTGTCGTTGACATACCGTAACTAACAATCATTGAAGAGTCAAAATCTTCAGTAATCATCCTAAGGAAGCCTGATTTCCAACAACCACCTAGCCAGCAGCAACCGACCTGACCGTTCCTATACGACCCCACTTTACGCTCTCAGAAATCCTTTTCTATTCTAGACCATTATCCCGCTGCGCTAAACAAAATCTGTTACGCATTTATATATTTCTGCGTCGTTCAAGAGGAGCAATGTTTTATAGAGTGTAACAATATCCTTCATTCTGCCGAGAACATTTTTTTCCTCCCCATATCTAGAACAAACCATCACAACGTGTTCCGAATTCTCAATGGTGTTGCATGTTTTACATAAATTACTCCGGCGCTGTTTTATTTTATGCAGGTACACCCCAAGTATACCATTGTCCGACCTAAGTCTGGTTATTATTGTACTATCTTTATTGTCCAGGCCAGCCTAGGGAACAGGAATGCTTATTTAGTAAAGGAGAAGGGTTTGATAACGCCTTCGACTAGCTTTCGAGGTGTTGTTGGATACTAAGGATATATAAAGTAGGGTGCTTGGGCAGGTAACGGTTCGAATAATTTTGGACTTGATAGGGTGATTTGGAAGCTGAAAAGCTTGGTTGTGTCCCACATTTTAAATCCGTACGTCCAGATTGGTCAGAGCAGGAAAGTGTACTGCCGGATTCGTTTTTCGTCTGTTGTCACGTAGTGCTTTATGTAGTTTATTACGTTTTTTCAGTGTTATTTTTTTGACCTCAGTTTGGGGTTTCAAGTTAATTCCTAAACAGCGAATGATACTGACTTCTGGGAGAGCAACGGAATACATTTGGATAAGAGGTGATACTGTCGAGAGTGCAAGTTATTTGCTGGTACGTATATGTTTCCGTTGATTCTGATACTCCGGTGATCCTGGAGGTTTCTTGAAGCTAATACCGGATCTGGGTTGTTGAAAGTATGGCACTACGGTCTGTATGTGTGACAAGTAATATATCCATATTGATAGAAATGTCTTCAGTTCTGATTGTGTTGACTAAGGATGTTCTGATTCAAATTCTAACTTAAGTCACATAACATATTATTATTGTATCACACACACACACACACACACAAACTCTCTCTCCCTCCCTCTCTCTCTCTCTCTCTCTCTCTCTCTCTCTCTCTCTCTCTCTCTCTCTCTCNATTATTATTAATTTTTAAGGGCGTTTTAACGGCTAAGGTCATTTCACGCCCTAACATCCAAACCTTCTATCTTAGGTTAGCTATATCTCTTCTGAGTGCTATAAAGCTCTGACTCCAAACATTCACTCGTAATCTTATTTATCCTATTGCCATCCAAGCTTTAATTTTTCTTTTTAAAATTCTTAACTCGGAAGGCCAAATGCATACAAAATTCCCATTTTAATATTATTATTATTATTATTATTATTATTATTATTATTATTATTACTATTATTATTATAACCGAGTGGATTCGTCAGCAAGACACATCATGTTCACTAATGAGCAGCTGAACATGATATACACCATAATTAACGTACCAATAAATATTCACTCATATATTCTCATAATTATTCAACCTGATATTAACACGTTCATCTTCCATTTCATTTCCCAAAGCAGTTTTTTCTTGAATTAAAGTTAAAAAACACAAAAAATTATTTTGAGGACGACACCACAATTTATTCACCACAGTTATTGAAACAACACTCAAGACTTCACCGCAAAGGCGGATGAAAAGGAAACGAGACTTTACTGGAGATCAAACTATATTGCCCTCCTTCTACGGGCGAGAGTGGGATTCAGGAAATTATTTTAGTAAACATAAAAGATTTGATCCCTCACGTAAAGCTATTGTGATCTAAGCCTCGGGTTATGGCTTAATTTCTGGCATGAGTGAACATGGATATATTGCGGGGGAAAGAGGTCCTTTTTAATATCCCGAAGACCGAAGATCGGCAAGGAAGATTGCTTTAAACCTGACAATAATATTTTTTGCATTGCAACTATCAATAATATAGTATGTAATCATTAAAATCGAAGCGTATAATTGTAATTATTTCGTATTTTGTCCTGAGTTTTTAATTAAGTTGAATATTATTACTAAGTGCTGACAAAATTGATCTAAGATGTAATAAATATTTATTATGTACTGTTTCGTTTATATATTAGCTTGTTAAGCAGAGTCGAAAATATTTAGTAAGATTACGAACGCGACTTTTCTTATTTGGATGTTAAGTCAGTTCTTTCCCTTAATGCCGCACTTGGCTACTAGTACAATTGAAAAATGTTGACAAAGGTTGTAATGATCTGTTATTGTTGGTAAAGCTTTTGTATTCCGTTTTGAAGGAACAGTTTTTTCTTTTTTCAGAATGCCAAAAGGCAGTCGAACGATAAGCCTAATCAAGTTTCAATCATGATTGAAAATCCAATTTTTCATTTGTATGGAAAATTGTAAGATGGAATGCGAGAAATTTGAGAAAATAGCCAAATTAAATCACATAAATCGTTTAGACAAGGAAAAATTTCAGAAGTGGCCAGATAAGAAGGAGGGATAACTGGTTCGTGAATTCAGTAATGTACATCCTTATTGCATAGGATACGTGGATGGAACGTAAATATTAAAAAATAAAATTTACTTCATGAATTTGTTGTCTCCATTTTGAATGTGGTTATGAGATGATAGTTTCACCAAAATTCAAGAAATTATATTGAACAACCCCGGCAGTACGCCACCAAACAGTCACCATAACATTTTTTGGTTGCAGACATGTTTTCGCGAAGTGTTTTAGCGCTTCATCCTTCTTCAACCCCTTTACCTGTAGGCCTCCTGTAATCATACGGAATCCATTTCTCATTGCGCGTGATGATTCGATGGAGAAATGGATCATTTTGGCGGCGCAACAAGAAGACAAGTGCAAAATATTTTTAGAAAGATATTTCCTTCTCACAGTTAATTGTTTTTACCGATCCGGATTTCAAGCTTATAGCTCATCATCAAGTTGAAGGAATTTACAATCACGTCTCTCGACGTGAATTGTAAGATAATTAAGTTAATTCATCTCAAGAGAGGTGGTTGTACATTCCTTCAATCTGATGATGAGTTATACGCTTGAAATCCGGACCATATAAAACAATTAACTGGGAGTAGGAAATATCTTTCAAAAAGGATTGAACAACACACTCACTCATCATTTATCTATCATTTCTATTAATTTGCGAGACGTGCAAATTTCAAAGAGTCGATTTCTTTGAGCAACAACGGTAACGACAACACTAAGCCTTCCGCAATTTCCCGTGTTGTCTTACGTGAATTTTCTTCAACGCTTTGGTTCATGTTGATATTGTTTCTAGTTAGCATGTTCTTCACCTTCTGCGGTCGGGCTGGGGCCTTTGCGGTCGGTGCTAGACACGAAGCGAAGCCGGTACAAGTTGAAAAACGATACATAGAAACTCGGAGGATAACGGGAAATTGGGGCAAGGATATTGTTCAGACTTCCATTTTGCATAACAAGGGCAAACATTCCACCAATTCCGAGTTTAGCGGTAGTTTCCTGTCAATTGTAAATATTATCCCTTTCGCTCGGGTATGCAAATTTAACATTTCTCGTAACGTAAAAACAATTTCATTTAAAGGTATGATCAAAATGTTTGAAAAAATGTTATTATGAAAATTCTTCTAAAAAACACATTTATAATTATTTATTTGATTATGATTGACAATAAATTTTCGCATCTGTCATATAAAAATTGTATGTGACAAAATATTAGGCACTATCGATAAATACCTTGTTAATTATTCCAAGCTTCGCGTACAGTTTTCATGGTAGTTTATGGTTTTATAATTATTGTTTCTACAACGTTTTGAAACTTATTACCTCACTTGATTTTGATAGAGTAATGACTTTTCCTTTGACTGTACGTTTATCCCCACAAAAGCTTTTCATACATTAAAGGTATGTATATTATCAAAATCCTTCCCGAAAAGATACCTCCTCAATACGACCTTATTAAATTCTTTCTCCCAAAAATGTAATCCTCTTCTTAACGTACCTTTATAATGCTTTATAATACAGTCCTAAGAACTCATTTTTCCTTACAATGAAAGTTTTCTATTATAAAGTTGTTTCAAAAGCTCCATAAACGAAGAAGAACAAATCATTACCTCACCTTTAACTTTTATTCTCCGTCGAGGGATAATGCCACCACTATACATACATCACATAGGCCTTTCTATATTAACAAGTCCGATACCTTAGGATGTACGTAGACATAAGACTAACTTGGAAACCACCTGCAAGATTAAAAAATCAAGAAGTGACTATACGTTACACAACACCCTCAGGATTGCTAAATAAACAACAAAGCTGACGTTTCATAACAAACGACCGATATTAAAGCGCATTTGGGCGTACGGCATTGAAATGTGGGGTTCGACCAAACATTCTAACATCGTATAAGATTTCCTAATCCAAAATCGTCCAAAAAATAGTAAAAAACCCCTTCTATGTATCAAATTATATAACTCAAAATAGCCTTAAGCCATTCCTTTTGTGAAAAATGTCATTAAATCCAGGTAAACTATTGGCAGTTAATTCCATAATTCCCTTTCATTGCACCGCAATTCCTTAGTCCTAACCTTAACATACTAATTTCAATAATCCTCCCAGGAGACAAAGCAGCAATGTCCTCGTGACTTGTGGGACGATGAGACACCTAGAAGAGTCATCACTGGATGATTCTTCGCATTCTAGTGCCAGATTGTTTAGTTTGTTTAAATTACCAGTTTTTGTTTTAATTTATTTCTACAGTTGTATAAATCAACAATTGTACTTATGTTATATTCAAAGAAAATACTATCGTAAAATGAAAAAATGTACGTTTAAACTTAGTTTATGTCACCTAGGAGATTTTATAATGTTTATTATATTACCTGTAGACTCCGGTGTCGTTCTTTCTGACGTGGTCGACGCCGAGTTCTGCAGGATGTTTTTCGGGCATGAAGTAGGCCCGATTCGAGAAACGGCTCTCGTCCGACCAACGTTCCGCTTCTTTCCAATCACGCTCTCGCGTATCGACCCTGCAAAGAAAAAAACACATAACTAATATTTATAAATTATTTGACAGATCTATATAACTTACAGAAAAATAATAACAATAATAATTAAAAAAAGATTCGTTGATAGGGTTAAGTATTCAGGGAGGAAATCGTCTTTCACATAGCACTACAGGGTTTATACCCTATTATCGGGGTATCAGGAAATAAGGACATTCTAGGGTAGGGGCTTTCTGAGAAAGTCGTTCCGAAATCCTTTGTAATGGTACGGACGCCGTCGGACCTTTTCAGAGAGTTTGAAATCCTCAGATTTGTAGCAAGATTATAGTCCAAACCTTTCCACCCACTAGTTCCCTTCAGTTTTCACCAATCCGTATGGAAGACATGAATGCATCAGATCTTAAGGCGAAGTCCTCTCCTTGACCTGAGTATTGAAATCTCAGCTAGAAGATAGTGAGGGAAAGTTTACAAAAATTTTGATCTAATCCTTAGATTCGTCTTTAGAATTAATGCGAATCTAAGTGTTACACAACTATCAGTGTAGATATATAATGTGTAAGATTTGGAGTGAGAGAGTGAGGGAGAGGGAGAGGGATTGGGAGAGGGAGAGAGAGAAAGTGAGGGTGAGGGAGGAAGTGAGAGGGAAAGAGGGAGACGAAGGAGAGGGAGAGAGATAGATATTTAAATGCAGAGAAAGATATTTAGATAGATGGTTAGATAAATACATAGTAGATAGAGAGATAAATAGAAAGATAAGCTGATAAATATATAGATAGAAAGGAAAATAGATATACAGATAGAGAAAAAGAGAGAGATAGAGATAGAAAGATAAATTGATAGACAGAGTGAGAGTGAGACAGAAACAGAGAGAGGGAGGAGAAATTGTTAGAGAAAGAGAAAGAATCAGGGAATAGGTGATAAGGAGGAAAAGTCCCTTAAAAAATATAGGAAATCAAAATAGAAAATTTGTGGAGATTTAGATCGGGGATAAGGCCACGAAAGAAAACGTAGAAAGAAAAACTACTGCTTCCATTATCGAGCTGTCGGCCGTCTACGAACAACAGAAAAAAAGTACAAAAACATTGATAAATTATTCATAAAAATAAAATCTTACTTTGACGCTAGGTAACGAAAATGTTTCGCACATGACAGTGATACCAAGAGTTGAACAGTAATGACTACATTATTAGCGTCATAAAATAAAGCCAATGAGCTACAATTAATCCATCGAAATAGAAGACAATAAATTAAAAAAATATATACAACAATGTTTTAGACAATAATGAGCTTTTGGATGTAGACAAGCGCTCTCCCAACATCGCCATAAATTTAAAAATAGGGTTAAATTCAACTACGTGAATGTTGTGAATAAAGAACACGACCATGGGAGAAGACTTATAAAAGAAATTCTTCACATGAATAAAGACAATAAAGAGTATAATCTGCGGCATCTCAAACTTCAGTTGTATTTACAGTTATAATCTAGTCATTGTTATTTAGAAAATTGCTGTACATTTTTTAAATTAATTGTAGTTCATGAATGTGTTTGATGCAGTTAATATTGTAGTAGTTATTACTGAAACGTTTGTATCATTGTCATGAGTGTAACATTTTTGTTACCTCTTAGAGAGATTGGTAGACGAGCTTGTTCAGAATTCTTCAAGGCATGTCCGAGTTAACATTCTTCTCAATTTTCCTTCAAAGTAAGTTTTTATTGTCATAAATATTTTTTGTAGTGTATTCGTACAGCTCTTGTCTAAAAAGAATCCGGAGGAAGGCGTCATAGACGTCCGAAAGCTAGATATTAGAAGAAGTTGTTTGTGTTTCTTTCTACTTTTTCTTTCGTGCCTCATCCCCGATCGATATCCCCACAAATTAATGATTGAAGGCCGATCATCTTTATCAACGAAACAGACAGGACGGAACAGAGAATTCAGAAAAACAAGAAGTAAGAAAAATCTCTAAAGAAGAAGTGATAGAAAGAATAGGGAAGGAGGGTGTGAAGTGTGAAAATATTTGAATAAGTTAAAGTTTGGGCTGCAATGTGAGAATAAATTATAAATAATAATATAAGTTTGGGTGAGTGAGACTGGGTAGCGAATAAAGATACATGTTCACATTTTTTCATGTTCAGATGTAATCATCAATGTTGTATTAGTAGAACCGAAGTTGTCCAGTAGTGGTCAAAGTGTGAATGTTACTTCATCTAGACTGTCAGAGCATGAATTTAGGGGTGAAATTTAGTAAATTAATCTAGTTGGCGATCCACTCGCGGCTGAAGTAATGACGATGATTTTCCTCGGTTATCCTTCAAGCGGCCGTAACTAATTCAACTTATCTCCTCCAGGTATAGTAGTCTATGTCTAACAGACCTGTAATTATTTATCGGAGGGCGCCCCAGTCCGGCATACGCAATAGCAATTGGAGGAGGATTAATTATGAGATATACATAAGTAGTGCGCCTTCGGAATTCATTAGAAATTCATTTATTTTCCCTTACCCCTCTCCGGGTTCCTTTCATTAAACATTAAAAAGGGCTTTGCGAGTCTTTGCCACCGTATTACCCTTCTCAAAGTTTGAACGACTAAATTCCCCACGCCCCACAAAAATGTCATAAACGTTACTGTCTTCTCTCGGCGTACTTCAAACGACAAAAAAGGAAAAGAAAAACCCACAGTCTCTTAAGAAATAAACGTTGAAAAGAAGACACATGGGCAAAATTCGTACAGCTCTTCTTTCATATTTAAACATTTAAATACGCCCTGTCTCGTTAAAAAGTCATGCGAAAAAGATACTTTGTCATAATTTTTTAATGCTCCTTATTTTTCCACGTTATTTAAATAAGATTAAAAGTACGTTCTCACAATCCATTTTGTTCTTGTTAGAAATTGTTCAGAGTTATGTACTAAATTTCTTGTACCCAAATGTATGTCAATGTACAGATGGTTCACTCTTTCAGTTTAAGGTGTACTTTGCTGCGAAAAAGGACCATCTCAGTCAACCTATCTTTCTCTATATATCTGTGACGAATTAGTAGTGTAAACTTCCGTAACTGTCAACTTATTAATTTGAATTTATGAATTATCTATATATTTACATTTGTACATGTGTTATCTAACTACAGATGTAATATTTGACTATTTGATTCTCGGCGACAAATGAAATAGCCACGGAGAGCTTTAGTGAAGTTTACTTCATTTTAACTTATTAAATTCACTTGCTTTCCTGGTCCGCTTGACCAATTAATATTTTTCAATTAATTAAGGTTTTTAGTTGAGGCAAAAAAGTCAGTGTTACGAGCGGGATTCGAACCCACGATCTTCTGCTAGATACGCCGGTATTCTACATTTGAGCTATCGTGACTTCGATCTCCTCGGACAGTAACTTCCTATCTCGACATGTACAATGTGACCATAGAAGAACTACAACCACTGAAACCGGGCCTATTAATCAAGTTTCTTGATGAAATAGGACTCACCGATGTGCTTTAGGCAGAGCACAGGGGATCCAATAGCTCTTAAAGGGCGTAGTATACCATACCCTGAAATATTACATCTACATCTTACATCTATCTCGACCCCACCTTTGAATTTTCCCTCCTTTTTGCCATGAGTGGATTGAAGACACGATAACTCAAGTGGTAGTGTACCGGCATATCTAGCCAAAGATGGTCGGTTCGAATCCCGCTCGTGTCACTGACTTTTTTATCTCGACTAAAAACCTTAATTAATTGAAAGATTAATTGATTGGACAAGCGGACCACGAAAACTAGTGACTTCTAATTTTTTTATCTTTATATTCCTCTCTCCTGATTCAAATCGCTTAAATTGATCCTTCTATATATCTATCTCGGTATTTAATTGTTTAGTTTTTGTTATTATTTATTTAATTATCCTTTTCTATCTGTTTTCACTTACCCTTTCTCTCACAAAGAGGAACTTTTCTCTCTTTGTTCGTATCTGTATATTTCCTTATCTCTGCGGCTATACAGACATCTTCCTATATATTTATTATTTATTAATCTTCCTACACATTTATTCTTATTTTAGTAAGTTTCTGGTTTCTCCCTCTCTCAACCACTCTCTTTATTCGTTTTATTTATTATATATTTTTTTATTTACATCCTTTTTTTTAATTGAGTTATCTATCTTGAACGTATTTATAATATTTCCCACGAATGTATCCACCTCCAAGTATTTCACGTTTCTACATTTATCCATTGACAAAACACACAGATTGTTCAGTTGTCAATTGAATTATTTAGTCTGAATTTTTAAGTATTGACTTTAATTGACTGCATACAAGGCACAAAATAATTCCTAGTGTAACGGCCGTTATACAAATATTAGAAATAATCCATAATTTAAACAAAAGGCTACAAACATATTATTCTAAAAAGAATTCATGATCACGACAGAAAATTATTGATTTCATCGCTTCAAAAGCTTTTATTTATTCCATTATGTCTAAAAAATTATCTATAAATCTTCAGTGATGTAGTAGCATTATATTCTATATACCTTAAATTCCTCGCACTTAAATTGGTAAAAACGCACTATATATTATTACACATTTCTTACATAAAATTTATGCATGTAAATTATAGAGTTTGAAGTATTGTTTATTATTAATGTGTGGTGATTAGTGACCGTTAATCGATATTTATTTAGAAATAGTGAAATGCCGTATGATGTGATGTAGGTTTTTAGAAAAACACAGAAGACAAACACTTTGAGTGAGTAGAAATACTTTGATTGAATATATTTTGCATTGTATAAATTCATTTTTCCACATCCAAAATGTAATTGCTATATGTAAACAATGTTTGTAAATCCCAGGCCCTGAAGATGATCTCAATAAAGATCGAAACGTTGGCACGATAAAGAAAATGTTTTTCTGAAACCTACATCACACCAGACCGCATCTCACGATTTCTAAATAAATATTTATTATTAATGTTGATAGGTCAGAAGCAGAAATCCTCTTCATGTATCGCCTATTTTCAGAATTAAAGCCTGCGGATTTTTTCAGATATTGCACCCGGAAAAGCAGCTTATCTGCGAGGAGTGCGGAGGGGTCTGCATAGATGAAAAATGCATGAGACTATGCAAATGGCATCATTAGATTGTTGTCATCTTGAGTGGAGGAGACGCAAGAGCGGGGTGAAACAATTTCTAGAAATAAGACCTATTTGTATCCGTCCTACGCTCTTATATATGCAAATCCCTTTAATCCACGCACACTTGGTCATCCTTTTTTTTTGGTTAAAACGCACTTTTCTACCAATCTGAACATCAGGTCTGATAATTATATCTAACATTAGAGGAAGTAAAAACAATTCTGAATGTTTTATACAACTGTATTTATTATCTTCTTAATTAGTCAAAATATGTTAAGATTTTACATTGCAGTACAAATTGATTAAATGTTTAACGAATATGGTAAAAGCAGAAAAAGTTGAGTGGAGTTATGAAAGAAATGATACGTAGTACATTTTCTAATGCACCGAAGGCTTGGATCCAGTTTTCGCCACGAATAAGACCCAGTTTCACATTCAAATCCCGCCTTTTTTCTTTATACCTTTCCTAAGCCTTTTTCTCTATTCCCTATAACAAGGACGAATCGGAGGATCCCGCATTGTACTTGAAGTAAACAAAAAAAGCCCACTTTTGTTTCAAGAGGTCTGATATTTTGCAAAAGGGTTTCAAACTGTTTTCCCCCGGGTGGGAGGAACTCTGTTTGGACGAAGTAAGGGCACGGATCCAGTAATTAACTCCCTCACCAAAACAAGCCTGGAATTGAGCCAAGTTGGATGTGGTGGGCTTGCATTTATTCAAATCCCATGTGATCCGAGCTCCCAGTTATCCAACTTACGCTTTAATATTGATTTGTGCATAACGGTTTCGGTCATGGGTCGAGGGATGTCACCTATTCGCGATTGGGTTCACTTATAATTTAATGAACAACCATCAAGGTTTGTAAAACTTAATGGCATAATTAGTTACAGTTTGTTGCAAATTTCAAAACGATTTGAATTGTCAATGTTTGATGGATTATGTGTTCATCATCAACAATCTAATCTATCTCACATACAACAGAGAAGTTTCTATCCTGCTAAAACTCTCTATTTCTCTCTCTCTCTCTCTCTCTCTCTCTCTCTCTCTCTTGCTCTCACACTCGTTCTCTCACATTCTCTCGCTCACTCCCTCTCTCTCCTCTCTTTCTCTTTCTCTCTCTCTCACTCACTCATTCACTTTCTTTCTCTCTCTCCCTCTCTCTCTTTCTCTCTCTCTCTCACTCTCTCTCTCTCTCTCATCACTTAATTTGTTGATATTCAGGAGTATTGAGTATTGTAGAAAGAGAGAAAGAAAATTCATTTTAAGGTGAATAAGTAATCTTTTGGTGCCTTTAGGTTTAATCATTCTTATGTTGTAAACGTATGTAGCATAAATAACGACAAATATAACGTTTTTAACCTGAATTGATTAATGAAAGAGTGATGTATTACAACTATACATTAAATTACATAATTTTTGATAATGTAATATATTCCATCGTCCACACCAACTTAAACGCAATAGGTATACAAGCACACGTTTTTTAACCGGATTGTTTAATATTTATAAAAAAAAGAATGAAAAAGAAAGAGAAAGAAAAAGATATATATATATATATATATACGGGATGTAACTTTTATATATATATAAATATAGATATAGATACATAGATTGATAGAAAGAGAGAGAGAGAGAGAGAGAGAGAGAGAGCAAAAGAAAGACAAAAACAAATTATTTATTACGTATAGTTATATGAAATTGTTGATGTGTGAATGAAAGTTGTGAAGTGTGTGTGTATGAGAGAGAGAGAGAGAGAGAGAGAGAGAGAGAGAGAGAGAGAGAGAAAGTGAGCGAAAGGTGAGTTCGAGGGAGATAGAGTTGCTTACAATTTTTTAATACAAAAATGTCTTGAGTGAAACGTCTTAGCTACTTTCTTATTTGTAAAAATGAATAATTTACCCGATTTACTATTTGACTTTTATCACATACTTAGTATGTGTTAATTGTTTTTGTACGTTTGTTTTTCTTTACACGGATGTTTCAGTGTTAATGAATTTCTAAAAAAGTTCTTTAATTCTTCCCACTATTTCTAACCAGGAATAGGACAAATTTGAGAGAAAGAAAAACACTCAGATCCTGTTGAGCGTTCGCTTAATATATTTCCTGATGAAGGAGATATACGTGATAGCTTCACGAAGGAACTGGGTGTTTACTTGCCTGGAAATTCGCCTAAGACTGCTTTTAATATCAACTATATAATTAAAAAACTGTCCACATAAAATATTTGAACCAACAGTCACTGATTTGAACGATTTGTTAAAGATTCAAATATGACTGAATAAAAGTTCAAACTTTCCAAATGGAATAACCTCTTTCTGCGAAAATTCGAATCGATTAAAACGTTTTCAGAATTATTATATTATGGTTAGACAAATAAATATTCCCATGTCATCTATGGAAGTTATCAGGTTAAAACAACTGAGTATAAAATGTCCGTTTGGAAATGAAATTTTTCCAAAGGTACGGTGTTGGTATGGTAAATATGTGCCAAAGAGGTTTTGTTTAACGGACATCAATTTTCATTACAAAAAAAATCAACGTTTCATTCATACCAACGTCATATTTTGCGGTAACTCCGGCATTTTGTACAATGCCGCGATCTGAATATACCAGGGTGTACAAATGAATTTTTATTTTTATTTGAGAGGTGAGGAATACAAAACGGTTCGGCCAAAATTATTTTTGTTCACGATGTTTTACTGAGGAATTTTTAGATGATGAATGCACAAGAATGTTCACTGCGGGATGCAAATACAGAGCAACCATTTCAGGACGAACAGACAACATTTTTTTTTATTCACCTATCTATAAACTAAAATTCTTACTCAGAACTAGTACGTCCAACTAATTTTTCAAATTTTGCAGGCTAAACAATTGCAACAGCATAATTAGTCGTTTTGCTCAGTTTTTGCTGGTTCTATTTAAAACGAACGAAAACATTACTGGTTCAAAGCGAATTTTGTGTTATGAGAAATTTGTTTAAAGAATCTTAAGGAACGGAATGTTCCATACCAAAAAGCTAGTGGTTTTTTATTAGCTTAAATTAATAATTGGAAAATTATAAACTTTTTCATTCTGAGATATCTCTGCGTATTTTGCAGGGTGATGAACCTGTAATGCTCCATCCTGGTCTTTCTATCCTCACCTTCTTAGTCTGTAAGAAATGTTTCCGGCGCGAGAGCTAAATGTCCGAAGATCTTATCTCGATTTTCGCAGGGCATTGAAAACCACTTGGATGAGTTTTGTACTTTTCAGTCTAAAAACAAGACTTAATCCATCAAAGGCAATAACAGGCAAACGTTACGCACTTCTATATATCATGATTTTATACATAAAAAGATGTAAACGTGTGAAGAAATAGAAATATGCGTTATAAATGTGTATAAATGTTATTTTATACAACAGAATCAATTGGAAATTTTTTAACTTGTGATGGACAAAAATGAATATTTAAAACTACATTGCTGGCTTTTTTTATAGTAATTTCAAATAAAATGAAAAACAGGTTTGCTGATAAAAAAAACAAACATTTAATTTGACTGTAATAAATATAAAACTTTTTGACGGTTTTATATCATATAATTATGAAAAAACATTTCAAATACCTACTATATATTTAAATTATACATGTCAAGGTGAACGTGAAAATAGTGATTTATAAATTTAAATATAAATAACTTCTACGAGTCTCAATCTGGGGCAAACATTCCGATCGATGCTGTATACATATATTTGTGTCTGAATGGCTAAATATCAGGATCAAGAAGGGATTTCACATTACAGATGATTCCTTGTAGAATATTCAGGAAATTTATCTTCAACCAGGGTGCTTTAGTACCTGGGGATCAAACCGTCGGGAATATGATTTTCTGTGAAACTCGCAATGCCATTATAGAAAGGTATACCAATAACCTCGATAATTTAAATCGAGTGACTTGTTCAATCAATATTTTAATCTTTATAGTTATGAAATGAGAGTTTGTATCAGTAGACAAACAAGTTTCCTTTTAGTCTTTACATATTATATAGAATAGCTCATAAATAGTAACTAATAAAATAGTAACAAACTTAACTTGATACATTTTTATATTTAGACGATAGATACAATATACATAAATTCATTATTGTTAACAGCTAAAATATAATCAGATCTAAAATATATATGAGATTTCACCATGTTGTCTACAGAGGCGTGAAGCTGAATGTAGTTGGTATCGATAATTTTGGTCTGGCTGTCTTCGCTGCGTTTGTTTTGGCGAGTTTTGGCATTCCGAGATTTTCAAGCGGCCCAGTCCGCCGGAGACGGGTACACAGAAAGCGAGCCAAAGTATGCGAAGAGGCGGTAACGAGCAACCGCCCTTATGGTACATTATGACCAATTCATGGAAGTACAGGCCATACTTACCTAACCTTTCTCGTTCCGCCTGCAACCTCTGCCTGCTCATGGCGAAACTGATTTCCTTGGGGACCCAGCAAAAGAGACAATGCTACCGTCGACATTGTGAAAAACAACAGCCTAATCAGAAGCAGCCGACCCGATCATATCAAGTTGTTATTTTTGGGTTGGAGCGAAGCGGATTGCGTTGTGTTGTGGCAGCCTGCTTCCGATCAGGCCTATGATGTGAAGAGCCAAGTAATCGCAAGTGTGAACTGGACTTTGTACTAGTTGGCTGTCTCCTGGCTGAATTCCATAATGTGTAGATCATTATAACCATATTTAATGGTGTCTCTTCCTACTGTCATATAAACCGAGCCTTTCCCAGGACCTTAATATTAGAGATTCTTGTTGGCTATTCAAACTAAGAGGAGAACTGTCATATTTGACATTCAAACCTTGGGTTTTAAATGATCCTCACGATGAAACTTGTCCACTTTGTAACCGCCATGACAGGGAAGATTCATATCACTTTTATTGGGGAGTCAGCTCTCTTCTCTCAGAATTGCGGGTATCTTACTCGGGAAAGACTCCAGAGGAGAAATACTAGAATATCTTTCTAACCAAGTATCCCCTTTACCGCTAATTCCCTTTGCTCGGCCTGGAGAGTGAGATACGAGTGGCTTTCAGATATGCAATAATTGTCGTCCCTGTACATATACTTTTACTGCTTTGGTTTTAGTACTCTATCAGTTCGCAATAGTTAATTTGTTCTTATTTAATTTTTTTATTTGCTTTTTTTCATATTTCCATCTATTGTAATTCATACACCCCCTAAATGTTAATTTTCTATTCGAATTCCTTTCGTTTTAATATTTCTGTATTTGTAAGCTTTATAATGCAGTAAACTCAGCAGATGGCTATGAGCCATGCTTATTATCATCAGTTTTTCTATTTTTGATTGTATCAATTCTAATAAAGTATTGTGTATTGTATTAATGGTGTCTCTTAAATTCACAAAAATCTCCCAAACATTTCTGACAAATCACGCCAGCTAGGATATGCAGACTATATCAATGTGTACGTACAAGAGTCCCTAGATATTGAAATCAAGGTTTTTGTTATCAAAGTTATGGAATAACCAAACGTCCCTCAGACGTCAGCAAAGTCAGGCAAAGTATCTTAATTTCGTTAAACTAGTATAAAAACCCTAATCCCCAAATATCTTTCCCTTACTCTTACGATAGCCTTCTGCCCGTCACTCTGTCGGTTTAAAATTAAAATTGTACAGTTTTGACAATAAAGTTTCTTCTTTTTAAAAAAGTCTTCTTCGAGCGATTACTTAACTTCAATGTGTGGTGATTAGTGACCGTTAATCGATAATTATTCAGAAATCCTGACACCAGACCGCATCTCACGATTTCTGAATAGTTAACTTCAATGTCAAATAAATTTAATATTGCGTAAATTGTAATTCATAAATATACTTTCATTTAGGCCAAAAATAAAACAAACTGTTTGTTAGGATTCTTTTCAACTTCGAAAGCGCAATTCTAACGTCCGATAGTTCGCATCATGTTCCTTACGAAATTTTTCCGGCAAGGAATTATAGTCATATTTTCTTGGTCCTTTGACAAACTTCCGATGTATGTAATAATAGGTTTGATCATCAGACAAAACAAGATAAAACAATCGCGGTTAAGTCAGAAGTATGGTCACAATTGGGGACATATCGATTCAGAAGTGTTTTTAGTTGGCCGTTATAGATAAGGAATAAAATAAAATATGTTGTTATAGTCAATTCAACTTGATTAATGCATTGTATAGCCATGGGTGTATAACATATATTGTATAACATATATATTTATTACCAAGGATACTGCAAAAAAATTCAATTTTTAATCTATGCAGAAATCTGCATACTACATATATTATTTAATGATATTTTTAAACGATTTACTAATGACAAAGATCAAATGTTCGGTGGGGAATTATTACCCATGTTCATAATATATAACCATTATTTGTGGTTATGGACCATAACTTAGCCCCGTTACCCCCGTGACTTCCGCACATATATTCACGGACGGCCCTGAAAATTCCTACCATTTTACGTTTTAATGTTTCTTGGAGACCAATTTTATCCGCCGGGTATCTTCCTGTTTCCTCCTCGCCCGAAATACCTAGAGAATTCGGATTTATTTACCCTTGCCATTGTGTAATAAACCGGAAGATTTTTTTTTCGTTCTGTTTAATTTTCTCCGCCTGAGATAACCCTTTCTATCTTTAAAACGAGTTAATTATTCATATCTTTTGTTATTCGGGCCACCACTAAAAAGGAAAAAAATGTTGACAACATTTATAAATAGGGCAATATATACAAATTTGAGGCGCTTCCGGTTAATTGAAAATCAACTTAGCCAACCTAGGTCAACAAAATTTAATTTAAAAATAATTACAGGCCTATGGTTTGTTGATCATATCGATAAATTTTTCATTCCATATATATATATATTAAGGAACTAATTATTAAATAACTATTAAGGAAAATTTATGAGTGTAATAAGCTATTTTGAATGAAATGATTAGGAGAATATGAAATGATTCCTTTTATTAAGGGTTTGTATTTTTTGCAAATATCAGACAAGAAAAAAAAAAATTTAAACAACAAAAACTAACATAATAATTATGAACATTTGTCTACACCGATAATAATTATTTGGAGATCGTGAGATGCGTTCTGGTGTGACGTAGGTTTTAGAAAAACATTTTCTTTATCGTGGCACGTTTCGAGCTTTATTGAGATCATATTCAAGGTTCAATGTGTTTGTTTTCCGGGTAGATGTGTCATTCTTGTCTGTCGTGTTGAGAGTGGCTAAATACTACACATTTCTATACCGTTAATTTTGTTCCCTACGTTTTAGTGTTTCTCAAGACGTTTTTCGGCATTTCGCCATCTTTAGTGGTTAAATGTGATAATGTGAAGTTAAGCTTTTTTCAAAAGGTCTTGAAATCTGGGGGCGTTAGTGTGAACTGTTGTTAATTAATTGTCCATGAGTGGAGTGTTAAATGTGCTGTGTTGGTATATTTCTAATTTTTCAAGTACGGTATTGTTCTTCCTTTTTTGTACTGTATTAGTTTTTTCCTTGGGTGTATTTTTTAGGGGGTTCGTGATAGTGTTGTGTGAGGTGATATACGAGATTTAATTTGTCCTTCACTATCCTTTAACGATCTTATATGTTGACTTAGCTGTATTTTATTCGCCATCCTGCTTTTCCGATGTATTTGTCTCTACATTCGCATATTATGGTGTAAATATCGTTTCACTGAAGTAGTTCGGCTTTGTCAATGTTTTATCTTAGAAGTTTTCCGTTAGTGTTCGTTCAAACACATATACAGTTTCAACGATTTGAAACACTATATTATTAAAAAAGGATCAATAAGACCGATCGGAATATCAAAAAAATTCAGAATCAATCCACCAAAAGAACCAATAAATAATGATAAATATAACGCCTACACTCTTACCTAATCCCTCACGACAGAAATGATACAGACTCAACACTGAACATGGCAAAATGCCCCAAAAATCTATTAGGCCAGGAGCTGTGAAGGATTGGTTTTAGAAATGCGACGTAGTTTGTCTTTTGACTGTTGTTTTTGAGATCATGCTGAACTGGAAATTGAATTTTGACAGACAAAAAAAGAGTGCCTGAGTCGAAGAGAGATGCGCCTCAAGGGTACATATCTATGAGCTCTTGACCTAATGTTAACGTAGAACGCTCACCTTAAGATAACAAGACAGAGCACAAAATGCAAAATGGATATGTAGAACGTTGGGACTAAATCGTGAAATGACATTATGGTCATTCTACAAATGTCATGTCAGAGTGACACATTTGGCTACTACTATCTCGTACCCTTATCTGAAAAATACTAGACCTTAAATAACCATTTAATATAAGTATTGAAAAGAGATCGCAATAGAAAAATATAATACAGCAAAATGTCTGGACCTTTTCCATGACAGCTGATACCCTATCTAAAAATAGAAAAACCCATAGGCCCAAATCACTTTTGTGTCATAAAAAATGGCCACATTGAGAAAGAAGCAGAAACGTGGTGTATCAAAAACACTGGAACTAGTATACCAGGCATTAGGTAAGCTAAAAAAACTAAAGGCTGAAACCACCCCATGTAAAAAATGGACTAATTAACAAAATGAAAGTAAAAACCCTAACATGTGTATTTTACAAGGAATTCTCAGTAAATACCAATTTCAACAAACGGGACTATATATATTATAATACAATATATTTCGATTAAGTAGAGGAGACAAGGTCAACACTGTTTAGTGGAAAAAGTTCCCTGGAATATCTAGGAAAAAGATATGGTAGTTTAGAAAATTCTACAGCAAAAAAAAACGTTTTAGCAGGTCTCGTATTCAATAAATGAAAGTTTAACTGCAAACAGAGAATGCCCTACGACTCCAAAAGTTAAAAAAATAAAAAAAGCATTTTAGAAATCATGTTGTCGGTTATGGAAAAAATTTGAGCTCATCAAACGAAATTCATATTAAATTTTAGACCCATTCTGTTATCTTCTGAGTGCACATAAATTCTGAGTTTGGCAAACGAAGTAAACATTTTATGCACCTAAACTGTCCCCTTTCAATTAACTCGGAATTGGGTTCGGACCGAAATTTCAACACTGTAAACTCACCAGTACTAAAACAGTTGTAATAGACATTACTTGCGAACAACATTTATTCGACAGGTAGCAAATAAAATTTTTAAAGGTATGGAAGTTATTTACGAAGCATGAAACTTTTCTTTAAGTAAATTTAATTGAAATTTGTCTTCATAAAAAACTTATTTACTCGATTGACCGGTTTGTTTTATTCGAAAGATCGTTTCATTAAAGTTTATTTTAAAATAAATTTTCCTTTGAAGAAAACTCTTTTTGTACAATTTAATAGGTTTTAAATTGAGTATTATCAGAATAATACAATAAGAAGTAACATTGAATTTGATCATTCATTTAAAAAAATCAACAGCATATTTCATGAAAAAAGCAACTTCATAATGATTTATTACAAATCGCAAATTGGCTGATAGCTTTAATCTTTTTAAACACAATTGTAAACACGAACAAAGAGATAAT
>NW_019393085.1:0-13276 GCF_000648675.2 Cimex lectularius
AAAAAAAAAAAAAAAAATAAGAAGAGGGGGTAAGCCAAAAGAAGAGAGCTTAGTTCCCAACCGGTGTATATTAACATTATCATAGGCTTCATTTATTTCGAGAAAAAGGCCCACAACACTCTTATTTTTGGTTAAGGCAATGTGATGTGCATCTAAAAAAAATTTATTTTTCCTAAATCCAAATTGAGATTGGGATAGATGGTGATTATGTTCTAGTGACCATTCCAGACGCGCCTTTATCATCCTCTCGTAGGTTTTTAGTACGCATGACATGGGCAAAATAGGTCGGTACGAATTCGGAGAGTCTAATGGCCTACCAGCCTTCCTGACTAAAACTACTAACGTGTCTCTCCATGAGTTTGGGGGCTTACTACTGGACCAGAATTTGTTACATAAATCTAAAAGAAACTTTTTGACAGACGGTGGGAGATTACTGATCATACTATAATGAATTTGATCTATCCGAGGAGCGCTATTATTAGATTTTTTAATTGATCTATCTAGCTCAACAAAAGAGAAGGGGTCAGCTGACCAAGGGTTGTCTCATTGATGACCAAAAGAGATTATTACTGGGACCTGAAGGGCATAAATTGTTGACAGCTTCTTCAATTCCTGGGCCAAGTATTCGGGGGGGGGGGAGTCGCGTGAGTTGGAACATTTTTAATTATTTTTAATTTTTTCCAAATCGTGGAAGGAACAAAATGTTTTCCAAGAGTTTGCTTTCCCCGCTCTGATTATGCCTTGAGCTTCATTGTTGGACGATTTGTATACTTCATAATTTTCTAAGGAGGGAAAAGCTTTATACTGTTTAAGTGCTTCCTTATGTTTGGTCACAGCAGAGGCACATTCCGAATTCAACCAAATTTTGCATTTAAAAATCTTAGGACCAGAGGGAATCCTCTTAATGGGGATACTCCTTTCGAGAACCTCTGTCCAAATCGATCAGAAAGATTCATAATCCACTGAATCGTTCAATTCCCTACTTTTGGTTGCCCATTGTTCTGTGTATGCATCCCAATCTGCTTTCTTTATGTTCCATTTTTGTTCAGTGTAGGCGGCTGTACAAGTTGTGATTGAAGAAGAAGAGAAGTAGATTGGAAAATGATCGGATCCCATGGGATCATCTAAAACTTTCTAATTCAGTATACGGTATATTTCCGGAGAGACAACTGTAATATCTACAGCTGAAAACCTATGTTCTCTTGGAAGATTAATTTTTGTGGGGGTACCGTCTATGTATCTAAGTCCGTTTGACTCTATAGAGTCCAACAATTCTTCCCCTTGGGAATCAGTCCAATCTGAACCAAAAGTAGTATGATGTTCATTAAAGTCACCGTCAACCATAAATGGCCGAGGTAACGATTTGAAGAATGAGGTCCATTGCCTAGAAGCTGTATGTATGGAGGGATTTCCATACAGAGAAACAACAGTCAATTTTGAAAGATTAGGAGTAAATATTTGTATACCAACTGCCCACTTGTTGAATGGCTGAATGAGATCTAAATTTTCATAGCACATACCATTTTGAATTAGTATACAACTCCTCCATAAGAATCGTCTCTGTCTAATCGAATAAAGTTATAGTTAGAAAATTTACATAATTTATTTGAGTTGAGCCAGGTTTCAGATATTCGAAAGTTGTTCAAGGTAACCTTTTTTTGGAAGAAGAGATCTTGCATTCCATTGAAGAAAGCTAATATTGTGTTTTTTTTATTTACTCATTGATATTAAGAGAGAAAGAGTTTCATCTTATTATGATCGTGTAAAGAGCAAAGAGTTAATTATTTTGAAGTTGTGAGTTCTCCTTCATTCTGATTATCAAGTTGTTTAGTCCACAAATTAAGTCCCGTAACGTGTTCTGGGGATCTATGAAAGTTTCCTTATTAATGTGGTTAATTAATTTACTTATAAGTTCAATTTTGGATGCAATATCTCCAGGTTTACTTAAATTCGTCTCAGTAAGAGATGGTGAAGGGTTTTGGGAGGTCCCGTTTCTATTTAGTGTAGTTTCATTTTTAGTGGCATATCAAGTGGGAGTTGGAGAATGGAACTTTATTTTAGGGGTAAGCCTGGTTGTAAGCTGAGACTTTGGTACTTTTCTGGGTAAAGAATTTAGTGGTTTAGAAGTAGCAGAAGGGCTCTCAATGTCTGGAAAGTCCGCTTTACAATCCAATAAATTAAATCTATTCCACAAGACAATATTATAGGATAAAGCGCTTGAAAAAGTTTTTGCTTTTTTTTCCTCAATTAATTTCTTACAGGCAAGGCATTGCATTGGCGATCGTTTGGACGATGTTTTCCCGAACAATGATTCCTCTTGGGTGCATTTTTCTTCCGGATGGAGTTGACTACAGTTGATGCGCCGTCTTTGACCTATACATTGCATTTTACTTGATTAAATCAAAGACAATTATAGCATTGTTTGATCGGAGCCACGTAAGGATCAACTTTACACAACATACCGTATACATTGACTGTTTCTGGCAATTTCTGAGCATCAAAAGTCAAGATACATGTGCCTGTTTGAACATTTTTTGACTTCCCCTTGTCATCAAAGATGCGTTTGGTGACCCTCCTAATACTAATAACCTTAATTGGAGATACAACTACTTCAAGAATCTCGGCCTCACTGATTTCGGTAGAGACGTTGCGGATTACCCCCATTTTATGTATGTAAAATGATGGGATATAGCAAGTAATGTTATGTTCATTTAAGAACTCCAAAGAAACTAAAGAGTTCGCTGAAGCGTAGTTTTTTGTTTATATTTTTATTCTGTTTACGACCAGAGGCCGAAATAATTTTAATGTTAGATGATATGTCTTTTTCTACCTTCCAGATCATCTTGCCTAGAGACATGTGATGTAGATTACCGATATTTTTGTCCAGACTCTCAATGAATACCAAAAAGGGGCCTGTATCACTCGGTTTATACCTATTGTTTTTTAAAATTTGAAGCTTGGCCAACCTTTTTTTGTTATAGTCTTCTTCATTATTCATTTTCCCTTATTCTTTACTCATTATAGAGATTTTATTAAATTTAAATGAAATGGAATCATTTGGTCTTTTCAAAGAATTTGATTTAACATTATCCACAGAAAATTTATCCATTTTTTCATATTGAATGGCATAATTTGCATGTTGGTCAGGGGCATCCCCCCACCGATGACCTCACTCATCAAAATTTTAAATATTTAAAAGAGAAAAGAAAATTCTATCTTCTATTAAATAATAATTTAAAATAAAAAATAAAGAAAATTAGTTAATACTCCCAGTTTTAACGAAAGTAGAAGTCGAGCAACACTAGGTAAGAGAGTTGATCCGGTCTACGCGATGTCTAAATCCCGACTGTGATTATTCCTTTTTAAACAATTACTACATTTTTTTACACTTCATATCAATGTAAAACCATAATTTAAATAATATAATTGAAGATAAAGTAAAGTAAATCAAACCAAAATAAAACGCCACGTGATTCCTTAATTGTTTCTGATATTGGCTCTTTAATTATGAGCTTATCGTATCTGATTACCGCATATTTGCCGTCCGCCCGTGCTTTTAAAAGTTGGGGACGCAGCATTTTTCTTTTTTCCCGTACCTGCTTTGGGTTATCTTCGGAAATAAAAATATTAGTTCCTTTCAATTTACCCGACTGCCTTAGGATCGATATTTTTGTTTTGTATTTGACCAGCTCAATTAGGATTGGTTAAGCTTAACACGGGTCCATAGCTATTCCCTGGTAAAAGACAACAATCTATTTTTTCATGAGAAACGAGGTCACGATAGCTCAAGTGGTAGAGCAGTGGCGTATCAAGCCGAAGGTCGTGGGTTCGAATCCCGCTCGTGCAATTGACTTTTTTATCTCAACTGAAAACCATAATTAATTGTAATATATTAATTGGTCATCACTCTTATCTATTACGGATGAATCGTCCTCATCAGACTCAGAGCAACATTCCTTCAAAAATTCTTCTAGAACTTGTTGAGGATTGATAACTTCCTCATACATATGAAGAACTTGTATTCTGGAAAGGGCATCGGCCACCTGATTTGTCTTGCCTTGAACATATTTTATTTCAATTTCGAAATCTGAGGATTTCCATCGCAGGAGTTTCGAATTTGGTTCCTTTATGCTCTGAAGCCATTCCAAAGGCTTGTGGTCTGTTTTTTTTTATTTATTTTTTTATTCTTTTAAATTTAAAAAATTAACTTTAAACGAATCAGCAATAGGACTCAGTCACCCCACCACAAATGAATCAGTAGGTTTCCGTTGTTTAACATACATTGGTGAATTATCGCAAAAAGTTAGTAAAATTTTTAAACAAGAAGGTTTTAGAATAGCTTTTAGAAGTACGGGTTCACTTAAAAACATCCTATCAAAACCTAAAGACAAANCAAACTATAGCCAACAGTTCTTTCTCTATTGTGGAAAGATTTTCTTCCGCTTTGTTTAGCGCCTGGAAGCGTAGGCTACAGGGAGATCCTTTCCGTCGTTGTTTTGGGAGAAAACGGCACGTATGGCGAAGTTTTATGCATCCGTAGTGAGAATGAATTGTTTATCGTCACTTCATACAGAGATATAAACTTTTTGAAATTTGGCCTAGAAGATTGTGTTCGCATAGAGACTGTGTTTTGCGAGTCTATCTTTTGAAATGGTGGTTTTTGGAAAAAATTGGTTTTTGATGAGGTTGAAATGGGTGGTATTGCTTAAATGTTGAATAATGATTGGGAACGAATTGATTTTGAGGTTTCAGGAAGGCATGTGGAACATATTTAGGCTGATATTTTCTTTTGTGAGGAGGTTCGTCATTTGGTATTGCGGTTTCAAGAAAGCATGTGGAACATATGTAGGCTGGTATTTTTTTTGGTGAGGGGGTTCGTAATTCGGTATTTTGTAGTTAGTGTGTACCGGAGTTAGTTGTTTGTGTGTTTTGTTTACAACTTCTAGGCTAGGGTTCAATTTTAACTGATTCAGTACAATACCACAATCATTAACTATTTTACGTCTAGCCGTGTCTAAATTTTCAAGGTTGTAGAACTTGTAAATGAGCACCAAGTGTTGGGTAAATTCTGTGAAATTAGTGTTCTAACAAGGGTGGCGTCAAGTTGGTCAATTAACATCCTTAAAAGAGGATCTTGCATGCCATCTAATCTGTACCTTGTGATCACGGTCGTACGTTTTTCGTCTAGACGATTTAAAAATTCGATGGTAGGTCCCCGGTTATTTGATTTTATAAATATTATTTCTGCTATAAGATCAGGAATTGTTCTGCTGTCAGAAAAACTCTTTTTTAATAGTTTTATCAGATCTGTAATATGGGTGACATTGTTATTCAAGACTACTGTTTCCGCAGGACCATCTAAACGACACATTGCAGCTCTCGATAGAATTCGATTCTTCGATAATTCGAATCTTTTTCGATAATTTCATTCGCACAATAGGCAGAATAGATTTCTTGTATTGTGCCAATGAAATTGGGTAATTTGTACGTCGCACCATCATAACTTGGGATGTATTTAAGGATTTCGGTGGGCAAAGGTTTTGATAGTTCATTATCAGCCATGATTAATGTAGAGGATAAAATATGATGTAAAAAGGAGTCACTTACTGGAGTGTTGATTAACAGGTTGGGAGTCTTCTTCCTATGTTGATGATGAAGATAATCGTTAAGGTGCAGATCTTATGTTGTTAGGTTTGAACCTTAGGTGATTTCGGCCAGCCAGTCTATTGTTGGGGTGAAAGACCACGAGTTGCTCTGGAGACCTTTGTTGATGAACCCGGCGAGTTAAGAGTGAAAACTCAAGTTGGTTTTCCTCGGGATTAATCACGCGAATTAAAGACAATTGATCTTTTCAAAAGAACTTTCGGCGGTCCCTGTTCGAGGGCGCCAATTAAATGATCTCCGAATAAAAATTACTTTTTAAAAAAGAATTTTATTATTAGATTATAATTAATTAAGGTTTTTAGTTGAGATAAAAAAGTCAATGGCACGAGCGGGATTCGAACCCACGATCTTCGGCTTGATACGCCGCTCTACCACTTGAGCTATCGTGACCTCGATCCACTCGGACACCAACTTCCCATCTCAACCGCACCTTTTGAATTTTCCCTCCATTTTGCCATTTTTCAAGTTGGTGTAAAATATATAAATTTTATTTTTTAAAAATGAACTACGAAATCCGATGAAATGACGTTGGCTTTTTCGAAAAGATATTTGGTTAAAATGGCGCTATAATACTATTACGCTGTAACTCAAATACCCTGACCGCAAATAGATAAAATTTGTGTTATATAGTAACCAAATTTTCTTTTTAAAATTTCACGTTGAAGATCAATTTTAAGAAAACCCCTGTTGATCGGCTTCTGCGTCGAAATAATTCGTAACCAAACCATAATGCCAAGCTCATGTTAATGCCTTGAAATTCCAGTGGGACGCCTTGTCATCCACTCCAGAGGAATATGAGCCAGGAGGGGACCGGTAATTCACGCCAGTATGAATAGTCGAAAACGCTTTACCACCTGATATTAACCCGGATAATAATGTTATGAAATTCCATCTCCAACAAACACGACACTAAAACATCAGAGTCATTCAAGATTCAATGTTGATCTAGATGGTATATAAAAACCAGTGTAAATATTAAAAAAATAAAACTTTTAGCATATACAGCATATAAAAGAAAGTAATGCAAGTCTTTCATCCTGTCATTTATAATCTCTTTAAAATTCTTCTACGTCTTAGTACGCATTTTCTTTTTTTTCCCGGTTTCACTGGAGGATTTAGTCTTCATTTTTCCGACAAATATGATCCATTGTGTAATGACCATTATGTATTTCCATAATCTGGAAAGTAAATTTATGCATGACCCTCTGTAGTCCTTTACAACGTACCAAACAATTTATTTGACCTGACACTTCTATAAGGCTCAAAGATTTTTCGTTCTGTAAACAGATATATTATTCGTAACATCACAAAATTCAAGCTAATTGTAACTTTTCACTAAGATTTTTTTAAAATCCCATCTTCTACCGAGGTTCTATAACGCGAAAAAAAGGATTTGCATACCTATAATTTTTTAATAAAAATACGATGCTAAAGAGAAATTTAGAACTTTAGCACTTTCCGCGATTCCTCTTCGTTAATTTGGCTAGGCGTTAGTGCCGCGTTTTTGAAGTGCATATGCAAAGACTATTCCGATGTCTCTGTTGCTCCATGTCAGGTTTTTGTCTCATGCCAGTTCATTCCATTCTTTAAGGTGGTAGTTGAAAGGTCAATAGCTTGAAGGCCTTGTATTTTCCTTAATTCTTGCCTAATGAGAAATGGGCCGTTTTCCAAAGTTGAGATGTTGAGATATTTTTTTAATATTGTGTATG
Organism: Cimex lectularius; assembly: GCF_000648675.2. NCBI lineage: Eukaryota > Metazoa > Arthropoda > Insecta > Hemiptera > Cimicidae > Cimex > Cimex lectularius. The sequence goes on from NW_019393085.1 coordinate 7,374, forward strand.
TGATTAATTAATTCAGTTTCTTGACATTTCTTCCTTAATATAATTGTTAAGTTAAGCTTTTATATTGCATTTGCTAGTTTGTTGCCTCCAATCCATGTGGGCCCTGGCAGTAGAGTTGCCGGATTTTTGTAGCTCCACTAAAAATACGTATTGTTTTATGCATATAGGAATCGTTCGCGTAGACAATTGTTAAAACAAAGAATTCTTTTGTCTATGCATGTACTTACATGAGTATTACAATGAATAAATAATATAAAAATGCTAGCCCAATATCCAAAAAAGTCAGACATATAGCTTTTTTCCGTCAAATTAACCTATTTTACTTACAATAACGTTTTTTATTTTAAATTATCCATTTTTAACTTCGAATTAACCTCTTTTAATTTCGTGGTTACCTTTTGTAACTTCAAATTAACTTTTTAACATAAGATTAACCGTTTTAATTTCAAATGAATCTTCTTAATATCAAATTACCTTGTGTTAATTCCATAATAACATTTTTAATTTCAACTTATTTTTTACTTCAAAATACCCTTTCCATTTTCAAATTATTTAACATGTTTGTTATGCCGGCCGATTTGTCAAGTCCCCCTCCTAGATACGGAATTTTTCTTTTTTTACAGTTTAAAACTTTTTTGGGCACGTCGTTCTGAAACGACATCCGTATATGGAAGGTCAGGCTAAGAAAACACTCAATATTTTAATCTTTTTCGGAAAGTTATCTTACTCATGGTTTGTTGTTTTCACAATACCGGAATCGGAATAGCCTTTGAATACCGGATCGTTGAAAACAACAAACTGTGAATGAGATCAAACTTTTCAGAACAAATTAAACTACATACTCACCCCTCCTTTACTATTTCTCAATATTTTGTTTACCCAATCCACATTCCTAACAACAAATTATTGACGTATTATATAAATGAATAAAAACAGAAATTTCCTTGAAATATACATTTAATTTATTATTAATTATTACATGATTTTTATAATAATTATTGTTTTCGCCGAAGCATAATTTATTTTATTCTAATTTTTTATTAAAAATTAGTCAATTAAAAAGTCTTATTAAAATTCAATTCCGTTCTCTTTATTTTAAGCCTCTGACCTCTGATTGGCCTGCCGAATAATGAGAGGCTTAGTTGGCTGACGGTGGTGAGGCTTCCTTCATTCCGTCTGTACACACACGTTTTTCTCTCTGGCGGGACGCATTGTTGGTCTCAATATCATAAAATTAGTTAACGTCTTTCCACTTTTAACGAAGTATTTCTCATCCTTATTGCAACACGAGAAAATTATCTTCCGAAAAGTGCTGTTTATGTTTCACAGCCAAGGTTTTAACTGCATTTCCTCATCATTCCCGACGTGAAACTGTAATGTCTTGGAGCGGACTGACGTGCGTTATCCTGCAGGAGCGAGTTCTAAGGTGAGTGAAACATTGCTACTCTCATCAAGTGATTTTCTCGTGTTTCCCCTTATTTTCCGCATGCTTTTGTAATTATTTAAGAGATTAATTTATTTATTTTTATTATTTTAATTACAATATGCCTACGGCTTAATCAGTTACAAACAATTGAACACAATTAGAATCTTTTAGCACTTATTGGCTCAATCCACCTAAGAATTGCCAGACTTGTTAGCTCTTTTCGACTTGTTGGCTCCCGGAAAACAAAAAAAAAATCATAATTTTGATATTTTTGGAATAAGGGAATTCCGGAGGTTACAATAGAATCATGATGTAATAAGAGTTATTAAAATAATATCCATATATGCTCGGATATACCTTTTAATCAGATTTTATACTTCAGCACTTAGCGGATCTTATGGAATCGACTTAGTTCATCCTTTTTGCGACGTTGCCGTTCTCTCAACACGAACCCTTTCTACCTGATATATACGAACTCGGAAGTAGGAGCCGTCCACATTATTTTGTATTTTGTTTGCCATTCATACTGAACCGAATTAGATGGGAAAGTAGTCCAAAAAAAATTCTGAGTTACCCCTCGCTTTTCCTCTTATATCTCGCTGACGGCTAGGTCGATTTTCTTAGTTCTAACGATTTTACGTCCGTTTTGAACCGAATTAGATGGGAAAGTAGTCAAAAATATTTTCGGAGTTAAGCCAGGAACACACTTACTCGATGCTACCCGACGCCTTGCCACGTTTTGGTGGGGTGTGCACATCTATCCGACGCAAGCACACGTCGCGTACAGTCCACAGCGTTTATCACAATAATCACTATCACAATCGCAACTCATCTTTTGTTCTTAATACTCTATTTTGAGCAAAACCTTGTAATAAATTGTTAGTTAAATTTTATGTGTACAACCATCTAATAAATTGTTTGTTAAACTTAATTGTTTTAAATAAAGTTACTCCTAACCATCGTAATTAAACAATGTTTATAAAAACTAATGCATTTTTGATTTCGTTTAATTTGGTTTACATTAAAATAACATGTAATTAATATAACGACAAAATTACATGTACTTAGTTTGAAATAAACTACAAAAAATATGAGTGTCCTGTTCTGATGCTACCCGACATTACAAAATGTTGTAATTTTACGAACAAAACTACGAAATAAATTGTTAATTAAATTTTATGAGCAAAACCGTGTAATAAATTGTTCCAATTTTAGTATATGTACCGGCGAAGCGAGTACAATAAATTGTTAGTTAAATTCATTATATCAAAAAATCGTATTCCGGTGTTTTGATTAATTTTCTACTAAACCATTAAAATTAATTTTTTAAATAAAAACTAATTAATTTTGAATCACTGTTAATTTGATTTGTATGAAAATAAGTATGTTGTAATTAATATAACGACAATAATACATGTAGTTTGAAAAAAATATGGGTGTCCGGTTCTTTTGTCTTCGACTGCACTCGATGCGACCCCACGAAAATCTGGACAGTGTGGATCGCAGAGTGTCGAGTAGGTTAGCGTGGCATAGCATCGGGTATATTTGAATGGGGGTAATCCAACCTTATGGAAAATCTGAGTTTGGATTTGCGCATGGCGTAGCATGGGGTAAGTGTGTTTCTGGCTATAGCATCGGGTAGATGTGCACGGGGGTAATGCAACCTCGGAGTTTGGATTTGCGTCGCGTAGCATCGGGTAGCGTCGCATGGCGTAGCATCGGGTAAGTGTGTTTCTGGCTTTACCCATCGCTTTTCCCCTTATATCTAGGGAAAGTGATAAAAAACATTATTATCAATTACCTCTGGTTTTTCTCTTACATCTCGTAGAAGGCTAGGTCGTTTTTATTATATACATCCAACGTTATCACGTCGGTTTTGAATCGTACTCTATGTGAAACTGGTCCAAAATGTTTCTGACGTATTGTTTTTTTTCCTTTTCTATCTCGTTGACGTAGAAAATTTTATTTTTGAGTTATCCCGTACTTGTTTACCTTGTATGTATTATTTCAACACGCTATTTCACTTTTAAATTTAACACAAATTTGGTTTGCTGTCAATTATATATTTAAATAGATCAAATTGTTGTTGGCGAAACATGGCCGTACACAGTACAGGAGAGATTTATTTTCCACACACAGAATGAGTGTGCCGTAAAATTTCTCTAAAAAAATCTCTATTTGAGTAGAAATAAATTTCTGCATGGAGCGCATTACGCACACATTTTTACACACTTGGCCCTTGCATTATATTGCCGAGATTAATTAGACAATGCTATGCACCTCTTTGCCACAACGGTTTGTCGTCATTACTGTACCTACCTTTTTCTAATCTTACCGCACTACTTCCGGGCTACGTACTGGCCCTTTAAATATATTTTGTCAAGAATAACAGAAGAACTAAATAACCAAACCTGTAAAATACAACAAATAATAATGAAGGATTAATCGAGTTTATTATCCCCCTTAATTTAACAGTGCTTTCGAAAAATCTATGAAGTTAATAAACACATTCGTTAAATGATTATACAGAAATCGTGAGATGTGGTCTGGTGTGATGTAGGTTTAGAAAAAAATTTTCTTTATCGTGCCAACGTTTCGATCTTTATTGAGATCATCTTCAGGGCCTCATCACAAACACTTTGAGTGAGTACAAATACTTTTATTGAGTCTAAAATTTCTATCATTGTATAAATTCATTTTTTCACATCTTACATGTATTTATATAATTTAAATGATGTTTGTAAATCCAAGGCCCTGAAGTGGTCTCAATAAAGATCGAAAAGTTGGCACGATAAAGAAAATGTTTTTCTAAACCTACGTCACACCAGACCGCATCTCACGAACCCCAACAACTATTAATTTGTTGTCTCTTCCCTGGTCTATTGGGCGATGGAGAGGGGCCCGATCCTCAGTGTAACCGGTGACCGAGTTTTTGGTTCAAATTAGAGCAGTTACTATATTTCGGTGATCATTTGAGGTGGATCTCCCCAGGTTCTAGTAGGATTGGAAGTAAAGACTGACCGTCCGTAGAACTCGCCGGTTTTTGAATTACTCAGTCACGTTCGTCATTGCGCCATCTTCAATAAGGAACTGATGTTCTCACGAAGATCGGCGCAACGGCAAAGTCAGTTTGAGTAATTCAAAAAGCCACGAATGTAGACGTAACTATTGCCGGTTCAACAAGTGTTCACCGACTGTAGACCAGCATCCACCTTTAAGCATAAAATTTACCTGCTTAGACTCAGAAAACAATGTCACCTTAAAATATAGTTTCTAATGTAGTGAAAAAATTGCAAACTCACTTTTCGTTATTACTTTAAATAAAACTGTATTACGAACCAAACTGTATCATTAAAACCCTATGTTTGAAATGAACCGGAGTAAATATGGGCCGAATATTTACCTTGAATTTATTACATTAAAGCGTGTCAATACTGTTTAAAAAAACCAAATATCTTAATTGATAATCAATTTTGTAATTACATTTAAAATTATCGGAATGTTCTACATATATAAACGTAAAATACTGGTATGAATTAGGATCTGAGATCGATAATATAAATGTTGAATCACAAATAATGTTGTTTTGTTATTCTTTTCCAAAACCTTTAAACTATTTAAGCTTACAATTTTTTAATGGGAGCATTTTTATTTCTTATATTATATCACGTTTTTTCAGGACATTATTATTACTATGTTACTATAAAAAACATTGAATATGTTTGAAAAGTTGGCTAATCGACATGTTTGTACTGTAAACTTACATCAAGGTTTAGAAAGACTTTCCTAAGATAATCTCCGCGTTAATTATTAATCAGTTTTAAGGATCCATTAAAAGGTACAGGGAGATTCGGTATCACTCGAGATGACAAAATTCAGGGCGCCTCAGAAACATCAAGATTATCCATCCATGCTACTAGCATCAAAAACTGGTGAATACACATAAATTTAGAAAAGTAGAATACAACATGAATGTAGAGAAAGACTATGATTTGCAAGGAACACCAATGGAATAAGTCCTATTAACCGATGAGACGAGAGTGACCCTCAACCTGTGGTCTCTGCGGCAACTTTGCGGCGAAGTTAGCTTACCGGTTTGACGGCCCATATCAGATTGATTAGCAGGATACTAACTAAAGTGTCATTCTTACTTCGAACGGTGAACAATCCTAAAGATGAAAAGCGTGCGCCAGTGCATTGTAAAAAATTTTAAATAATGTAAAGGTAAAAATAAGTATTTTTTAATAAAAAAAGAAATATAAAAAAATAGATGGTATATATAAAATTAAAATAAATAGTTTTAAATTTTAAGAAAAATTTGAATATACTTATGATTAAATATTTAAATAAATAATTTGAAATAAAAATTTTAAACTAAAAAGGCTAAATCATTCGATTATTAACAGTAATCGAATCATAAATAATAGCAAGTAATATTGAGTTATAAAAAATAGTCAGACAAACAAAAGACTCTCCT